>NW_017670404.1:484408-715553 GCF_001879085.1 Nicotiana attenuata | reverse complement strand
GCCGCTGGGCTGGCTGGCTACTGCTGTCCCTACCGCTCCTGGCGGGATACACGGCAATGCCTCTGAATATGACCCCTCATCCCACATCCATAGCATACGGGTAACTCCATATAGCAAATCCCTGAGTGCATTTTCCCGCACCTAGGGCACAAGGACCTCTGCTACTGCTGGGATCTCTCTCCTGACCGACCCCGCTGGTGGGATCCCTGTTGCCTTGACTGGGCCTGAAACGACTCCACTGCTGCTGCTGGCTGGGCCCTGATGGCGGTGCACTGGCTGAAGACTGTGCAACAGACTGGGGCGACCCTGATGATCCTCCACGAAAAGCTGATCTTCCCCCACCTAGTGACTCACCCATGTTGCCCGTAGATCGGGTCTTTCTGTTACCCTCTCTCTCCATCATGTTCTTCAGTTACGGTTCTCTGTGGCCTGAGCAAATGCCACCATCTTCCTATAATTCATGTCAGAATTCAATGCAGCTGTAGAAGCCTCATTAATAGTCAAAGGATTAAGGCCCTGAACAAACCGGTGCACCCTTGCCTCCATTGTGGGCAACATGTGAATGGCATATTTGGACAGGAGGGCAAACTCCATATGGTACTCCCACACACTTCTGCTACCTTGCCTCAGATTCTCAAACTCTGCTGCACGAGCTGCCCTTGTCTCAGTAGGCAGGAAATGATCTACGAAGGCATCGACAAACTCGCTCCACCTTGCTGGCGGGCTCCCCTCCTCACGGGAATCTTCCCATAACTCAAACCACGAATAGGCCACCCCTTTCAGACGGTAGGCAGCTAACTCTACTCCCTTTGTCTCAGTTGCACGCATAACCCTGAGGGTCTTGTGCATCTCATCAATAAAATCCTAAGGGTCTTCTTCCGGATTGGCACCCGTAAACACTAGAGGGTCTAACTGAAGAAATCTGTTCACCCAGGAACTGGTGGAATCCCTTTGCTGGCTAGATGAACTGGGTGCGGCACTTGACCTCTGGGCCTGAGAGGCCACTAGCTGAGTCAGCATCTGAATAGCTCCCCTAAGATCCCCATCAGAAATACCAGAACCGGAAGCTTGGGCTGGAGGCGGAACAGGAGTATTAATGGGAGGGATAGTGGTACCCCCTGTAGGTGTAGGAACTGAGGTAGTCTGCTCCGGAATAGAAGAACCAGGCAGGGTGATAGCAGGGAGATTATCCTCACCCGCAGTATCAAGTAGTGAATCATTGGCCACTCCTGGGGTGGCACTGGCTCCTTGGCCAATTCTGGCTTTCTTCATAGGTTCCATGTACTGAATATTGAAGGAATGCACTAGTTAGAGGAGGAATAGTTTCACAATTGCCGCACGATCCAGAATATCAAAGAAGGGTGTTATTCCTAAATGCCCAAGTAGCCTCCAACTTATAGATATGGTCGACTACACACCGATAAGAAGGACTCTACTAGACACGGCTCCGAGACATCCTAGGATACTTTAAAACCTTAGGCTCTGATACCAAGTTTGTCACGCCCCAACCTCGGGAGGTGCACCGACGCTCAATCGAGTGAACCCAACTGAGCAAGCCTTTTTAACACTTCCTACCCAACTCAATACGATTAAGGACCCATGCTTTCGTTTAGTTAGACAATAGCAAAAATCGAACGTACACATTGATAATTCATTTTCATGTCACAAACCTTAAACCATGGTTAAGTTTTCAAGATTTCATACCGTTACAGCTTAGAAGAACTAGATTTTAGAGTTACTACATAGTTCATTGACCCATCCAACACCCGTACATAACCCACACAAACGTCTATGGAGCCTCTATGGATACAAAAGACAATTATGACAAAGCCGGCAACAAGGCCCCGGCTATACCTCAAAAGTGGAAGTTTATAACAAAAGATGTGCAGCATAACCCCCTGAAGGCGAAAAGGGGCTCACCAAGACTTTGAGAGGAGGACACTCCTTTGCGCGCGATCGGCTATCCGCTATGGAGCCACCTACATTCACTCAAAAAATTTAGCGCCCCCGGCAAAAGGGACGTTAGTACCATGGAATAGTACTAGTATGTATAACTAAACACCATCTAGTTAGAGAGAACTATTATACAAGAATAAGGAAATCACAAGTATAACTCAAAAGCTTTAAACGATCACCACATCATCAAATAAAAGAATCATACCACTTCACATTACTTTTCCATAGCTTTTAGTTTGGGGCATTTTATATTGTTCGTCATTGTTCGCACTACCACTGCTATCTTGAGCGGAGTCCGATCACGACCCGATCGGCTAGGTTGCCTCATTTGAGACATATACCTCAATCACAATCTAATACTCCTTTTCCGGAATTCAATATCAGCACAATACCACCATGTGTGCGACATGGCGTCCAATCACGGCCCCATCGGCTAGGCCGCCTTACCAAGGCGTTGTTCCTTTCTCATTAATCATCTCGTTTCAATCTTTATTTCACATATATCAATTCATAGGCACTTGGGGCCACAATTATAACATCATTCTTGGCACTAGGTCATATTTCACATCATTTCCAATTTTAATGTTAGCTTTGCAATTTAGGATAATAGGTACACATAAGAGCAATTTAAGTTGAAAGCATAGATAAGATTTCACATAGATGGCACAACAATCGCAGTTTCAATCTTGATTTGAGGTCTAGGCATTTCAATACATGACTCATATTCTTCGCACCTTTTTAAATTATGAAGAATAGCACATCGATCATATTGAGATACACCTTTCATGTATATAAAGTTGCAACACCAATTCATGTGAAATTAACAACCAATAAATCAATCCAACTTTAATCTTACCGCATTTACACAACACCAGTGGAGCTCAATTTCTAAAAAGAGGGGGTTTTAGCCATACATACCTCAATAGAGCTTTCCTTAAATTCTTAAAAAATTCCAGGACTCTTAGCAACTTCAATCTATTTTATGAGAATTACAAATTGAACCAAGAATTAGAGACATGATTAAGATTCTAGCTCATTTGAGCATATTATCAAGCACTAAGTGTGCATTGTGATCTTAGGACCCTTTTGCGAGAGATTTTCTTCAATCTTATACTCCAATTGCTATCTTTTTAGTTCACAACCTCCCCATATCATATTGTCTTTTATGAATGCAAGAAAATCCATTTTTATACCCATGAACCCACAAGCTAATTACTCATTCTAGTGTGAATTTCGAAATCTAAGGTTAGGGCTCAAGTTCTTACCTCTTGGGTGAAGGCCTAGCAGCTGAACTTGAAATTCTTCAAGGGTTTAAGCAAGGATTGGGTGAGGACTTGATGAAGATCACTCTCTCTCTCTCTAGAACTTTATCTCTCACTCTATTTGCAGTGAAATAACATAAAAGGGGTCTAATGGGGTGATTTTAATGGGATGGAGTCGGGTTTTAAAAGTTAGAAAATATGAGCCCTCCCGACACAATCTGCGATCGCATATGAAATCACATAATGGACATGCGGCCCGCAGAAGGGACCGCAAAAACGGCTTCAAAAACCTGAACAAACTACCCGGGTATGCGACAAGAATACGGTCCGCATACCTGTTCTGCGGTCGCATAATGAACCGCAGAACTGCCCCTCGCAAAATTCCAAGGGGATTATGCGATGACTATGCGGCCCGCATATTGATTATGTGATTGCATAGTGGGCCGCATAGTTGACCTCAAAATTACCATCAAACTGTCCGACTCTGCGGAGACTATGCAGTCCGCATAGCTATTATCCGACCGCATAATGGACCGCATAAACACACTTTTCTGGAAAACATTATTCCTTAACTTTTTAATGCATAGATCAGTCCAAAGGGTCCGAACCGCGGGTTTTGAGTAGAAAATTTCACGGGGCTTTACAAATGGGTACTGTGATTCTTAGGTATGGGGGTGCTATCTATGCATACATATACTAACAAAGTTGTGGGAAGGTTGTTGAGCTCAAAAGGGTGGATATTGGGTTGTGGGATGAAGAAATCTACCATAGGAGAACCTTAAAATCATAACCCCACCTAATGTTTGATAAAATGCTCAAATGCGCTGAAACCACGAATGTCTTCCTAATTTGTGCTCAATTTTGTTATGTCTCAAAATAGATTGGGGAAGCCCTTTCACAAGCTGGAGTGCCTAGAGCTAGAGGAGGTGTTGTGGATGAAGTAGTTGCAGAACTAGTTGGCCGTGCCGTACCCCTGCCGACACTCTGGCAGGACGAACGTCAATCCCTCTGAATGTGACCCCTGATACCGCACCCGTAGCATATGGGTAGGTCCATGAAGCAGGCCCCTAAGTGCATGTTCCCACACCTAGGGCATGAGGTCCTCTGCTGCTGCTGAAATCTCCCACTAGGCCGACCCTGCTGGTAGGATCCCCTGTTGCCTGACCTGGCGTGAAACGACTCCACTGCTGTTGACTGGACCCTGATGGATGTGCCCTGACTTAAGACTGAGCAAAGGACTGGAACGATAATGATGACACTCCCCTAAATGTTCACCTACCACCACCACCACCAATAGAAGAAAAACCGAAGTTGCCCGAGGATTGGGCCTTATTGCTACCCTCTCGCTCTATTCTATTCTTCAATTTGCGGGTCTCTATGGCATGATCAAATGCCACCATCTTCCCATAGTTCATATCCGAATTAAAGGCAGCTATAACAGCCTCATTAATAACAAAAGGGCTAAGGCCCCTGCACAAACTGGCGCACTCTAGCCTCCACAGTGGGCAAAATATAACTATCATACGTGGACAGGTGCACGAATCTCATATGGTACTCCCACACACTCATGCTAACTTGTTTCAGGTTCTCAAACTTTACAGCACGGGCTGCCTTAGCATCAACTAGTAAGAAATGATCTATGAAGGCGTCGACAAACTCACTCCACCTCGCCAGAGGGCTCCCTCCTCATGGGACTCCTCCCACATGTTAAACCAAGAATATGCCACCTCTTTCAGGCGGTAGGAGGCCAAGTTCATTGCCTTTGTCTCAGTTGTACGCATAACTCAGACATTCTTGTTTATCTTATCAATAAAGTAGTGTTAGCACGTGATTTTTGCCCCACATGAATTACTCCTACAGGATTCCAAGGAATTAGATTTTTCTTTTAATTGTTTGTTATTTTAGGGATTATTGTAGAATTCTCCTAATTATTTGCATTTTTCTGTGCATGTTTAATTTTATTTAATTCATGAAAAATACAAAAATACATTGCATTTGCATTTAGGATTTAATTTCACAATTTTTAGATTAATTAGTAAATTAGTTATTTTATAAAAATGAAAAAAATCACAAAAATAGCTCGTTTTTGGCATTTTAATTCTTTAATTTTTATTTTATAGTTCTTCTTTAAATTTAGGAATTAATTAATTATTGTAAATATTATGTTGAGTAATTAATATAATTTGATAGGTTAATTTAGTTTTAAGAGTTAATTTAGGTTTTGTTTTAATTTGAAAAGAAAAGGATTGATAAGAAAAAGAAAAGAAAAGAAAATAAAAGAATCTGATTTTGGGCCACCTTAATTGAAATTCCGTCAGGCCCAAACAAATTTGTCCCCTGAAACCCGCCCCAAAACCAGGCCCAAATCGCCTTTGACCGGTCCGCCCCATTTAATTATCCAAACGATGCCGTTTTGAGGTCTATGATCCCAGCCGTTGATCTTCACTCATCGAACGGTTGGAAACTGGTTTATCTGAATATATTTAACTGTCCGAATGTTTACCCCTCCCCCCTGATTCATCTCCTCTTCAGAGACCCTTAAGAAACCCTAGCGGCGCCCTTAAAATCCCCAACCCTCTCTGGTGGCGGCGCCGCCTCTAATCCGCCTCAAAACAACACCCTAAAACCCCCATGGCTTCCTCTTTCCCAATCCTTGACTAACTTCCCTCGAATCCCTCTACACTTGCTCGAATCTTGAATTTAAGTTTGAAGCCCTAAGCCCAAAATCGCCTTACCTTTGAATCTGTGACATGCAAGGCATAATCCTCGAGTTTCCTGAGTTCTCAAGGTTGATTTAACACAAAGCAACGATGTTCGCTTGTTCTTGACAAAGAACAAGCGATTAGCATTGTTTTTGGTTAAATCGGAGTGTCCAGTATCGGTTACAAGTTATGTAGGTAAGTGTTTTTGCATTTTTCTGTCCGTTTGTGTTATTTCACCTTCTATTCCTCTTCTTTTCTTCTCCTCTTCTTTAGGTAGTTTTTATTCTGACTGAAAATTGATAAAGGTTCAAACGTAGGTTTTTCCCTTTGGATTGGTTTGTGGTCGGATTTATTCCATTTGTTTTCCAGTTTTCTTTTCAACTTTTAAAAAGTTGTTCACTGATTTCGGTTGGTTGATTCATCTGCCTGCTTAGCTTCTATTCATGTCATGTTTAAACTTCTGATTGTTGCCCTTCTTATTTTAGTCTCATAGTTTAGTTTAATTAGGTTCGTTTCGACTTGATAATTTAGTTAATTCTATGCTTATTTGTGTTAGTAATCAGTCATTTAGTTAGATTTTTAGTTTCAAAATCATTCAAGTTATTTCTTCTTCTGTTTCTCATGAATTACAAAAATGGATTTCTGATTGGGTTTGGGTCTTGCAGTCATTTCTGACCCATTTTTAAGGGAAACCCATTCATTGTGGTTTAAGTCTTGGGTCAGACCTGACCCATATTTGGTCTTGGAGTAAAAACAGAGAGTTTAAAGCGTAATTTAGGGAATTTAAGTTAGAGAATCTCTCATAACTGATTTAGGAAGCTGCTAGGAAGGTGGGTTTGGGACTGTTTTGAAAAACTGATTTTAAAATTGAGGACATGATAGCAAAAACGAAAATTTGAAAAGGAGTAAAGGGCAAAAAACTGAGATCATTTCTGCTGCCCTAAAATTTCTCTATAAAAGGCTGATTACTTCACTCTCAAGTCATACTTTTAGAGAGGGAGAGCACTGAAAGTTATTAGAAACGGCTGAGTCCAAAGCTATTAAAACTTTCTTACAATTTTGGTGAAGAATTTGGTTCTGGTTTCCTATTTCTTTCTCAAATCTCCATAGTCGAACTTTCCTCAATAATTGCATGTTATTCTGGATTCAAAAATGGTTAAAGAGCTGGGTTTGTTGCTGTTTGGTTTTGCTGGAACTACTGCTGTTTGCTTCCCTTTGCTGAGTTACAGCTGCTGCTTTCTTCTTAACTTCAGGTTGTTTTCCTTGTTTATTTGCTAAAACCAGGTACATTTTGGGAGCTTATCAATATGTGGAGTTTGAATTTGAAGCATGTTGAAGCTGTAAACTTGAGTTTTAGTTGAATGTCAAGTTGTATTGCTGAAGATGCATCCATATGCCATGTTAAATTATGTTACTTCTTGTATTTATTCATGCTACGGACCTTGTGATACATATTAGGCTTGTACTTGGACTTCTATTATTGTGGTTTTAGCATGTTTGCATTTTCTTTTCTGCCAAAGTTGTTAGGTGTTCTTACTGTCATTATGGGCTCAATATAGGATAGGTAGCACATCTTTGGGGTCTTGAATAAATTGTTGCAATCTCAGTGATAGTCAGTTTTAGATTAACCTTCAGAAATGATTTGGCTTGGTTTGGAGTTTGTTCTGTAAAGATGAAATAAATTCAAGGGCTATTGGGTCATTGTAGCTGCTTGGTAGTTTAGAGTATCTACTGTCAAGCTCATTATGTGTGGAATCATGATAACAAATTTAATGTTCAAACGAATGGCATCTCAATTTCCTACATTTGTATTCTGATTGGTTAACGTATTTCATGCTTACCTTTGAAAATTGTTTAAGTCTAGTTGGACTTGAATCACAGAAAGGCTGTTTAGAACCCAAAGCTTTGATGTCCAGATTTATCTGCTTTCATGGGAACTCGATCTCGAGTCCAGGCTCTTCAGAATCCACTTTTTCACCAGATTTGGGTTCACGTTGGGCCCAAGATTTGAGATCACGTGCAAATGGGGATTGTATACCCTATGCCCGTTAGTTTTAAATTGGTTTGAACATTAGCCTAAGATAATTTCAAATTCCTCTAAACCCTTGTATAATTAGTAATAACTCTTTTAGATCGAGGTGTGCCATTATTAAATTTTCCATGGCCCTCGCAGACCTCTTATTAATTTGAACAATCGTAGTTTGCTTTAGGCCCGATTTAGATTAGTATTGCGATTATGTATACGTTAGCGTAACATAATTGCAAATTTAACTCTAAAAAGACTCGAGGGATGCATTCGCGCAACTTCAACCAAACTTTCTTAATAAATCAAAAAAGTGTTATTAATCGTGGACACGTTCGCGTGACATGATTTTTACGCGCCAAAAGAAAAGAGTATACGTACGCATAACTCAATTCTTTAATTACGAATAACTCAAGTGATTTAAAAGCGGTTAAAAAGATAAATGCACATAGGTCCTAAAATGAGTAGTTAAACAATTTAAGCCAAGTAATAATCACTAAGCGACCGTGCTAGAACCACGGAATCAGAGAATGCCTAACATCTTCTCTCGGGTTAACAGAATTCCTTATCTAGAATTTCTGGTCCGCAGACTCTTTTAAAATAAAATTTCCTCGATTTAGGATTTAGAATAAACCGGTGACTTGGGACGCCATAATTTATTCCAAGTGGCGACTCTGATAAATTAAATAATCCCATTTCGAATAATGTCACTTAAAGTGGAAAAACTCCCTTATATACCGCCCTCCTCGGGTGGTGTAAAAAAAAGGAGGTGTGACAGCTCTGGCGACTCTGCTGAGGATAAGAACCCCGAACTTCGGGTTCAGGGTTTAAGAACTCGAGCTTATTAATGTGATTTTCATTTGGCTTTATTGTTGATATTTCTGTATTTTGTGGACTTAATGTGCTAATTGCCATTTACCACTTTGATATTACTTGAACTGTATTTAAATATTTTCTTACGCCTCCCTTCTGAGTCTTCTAAAAAACGGCGCTTACGTTCGCGTGGCCCACTTTTCTGTTAGAGTAATACCAAATAAGATGGGGCTGGGCAAGCAACAAGTCCGCGCAGACTTTCGTTCTCCTGGTACGTTGCCCCCTCCTCGACCCCAGTTGTCCGCTCGGGTAACCCAAGTCTAGAACACAAACCCCAGGTTTTAAACCTAGAATAACGCAACCTCATGTCGGATAGTAGGAACGATTATTTGCATCACGTGCATTTGACCTTGGGGACTCAACACAGGGGTTGGGTCCGTCTAGGACAGGTGTACCCAAAATAAGACCATCCTGATGCATCCTAGGTGCTATGTGAATATTTATTTGTTTCGGCTTGCATGTTGACCGGCTAGGAAAAGGAAATAAAGAAAAAAAACAAAAGTGAGGTAGGATAGAAAATTTACCCGGTTTCTAAAAATCCCGGTATTTGAAAATGTCCCGAAACTCTGCTAAATTTTTGAAGAAAAAAAAAAAGAAAAAAGAAAAAAGAAAAAAGAAAAAGGAAAATGTATTTCAAAAGAGTGAGTCAAATATCATGTTTTTATGTCAAAACCGACCGAACTGCGCAGGTCTGATTCTCACCGGATGTGGGATACGTAGGCAACCCACATAAGGTTCGGCCTCATTTTTTTTACAAATAATAAAATAAAGTGTGGTTTAGGGCTTTGGTCAAAATAATAAGCCGACCCAGCTTCGGTTTTTTTAAGCCGTTTCTTACCGGAATAACCTTAGATTACCGTTCAATTGTCGAAAGGCTATTTTCGGAAGGAACGGGCAAGTTTATCTAAGAAGTGTCTTTTCCAATAAAATACTTTCCCCCGGCCTCAAAATTTGTTTGGAATTGTGAGGGGGCCACGTTTGCAAAAACGACCATTTTTGCTAAAGTAGCAATAAAAGGGGTCTTTGTCCGTTGATTTTCTTTAGAAAACTTGTCTTGCAAAAGAGTCCACAAGAGTCAACCCTAACCTTAACCCTCCGCAGGTACAAATGAATACTGCCCAGCACCCGTCACAAATGAGTACTGCCCAAGACCCGTCACAATCTGTCATAGAACTGGCTCAGTTGTAGCTTCGCATGTGGTGGAATGATTTAGGCGACGATGGCCAAAATTGGGTGAAAGAACAGTTGGGTTCCCTTATAGACATCATGCGCATCAAACCCCGGAGGATTTAATCAAAGCCTTGATTAAGAAATGGCTGGGTTCCGCTTCTCAGATTTCGAGCTCACCCCCACTCTGGAAGAAATAGCTGGGTATATTGATTTTGGCCAAGAGTTAAGAAAGCAGCAACTCATATTCCCAAGGGCTCCCTCTGTGCACAAGTTCTTTGATCTTCTGAATATTAGCAAACAAATGAATAAGTTGTCGACGCCCCCTTTTTCTCGCGAAATTGGGTTTACGACATTTGGGAAGAGAACTCTATTCCCGTTTGGAATTTGGGTTTTTGGATTTGAAGAGTCGCCACCTAATGATTAAGTGCATTAGGACACTAAGGGTTTTTGAGTTGGAAAACCAGAGTTCGGGTAAGGGCTAGAAATTATCTCGAGGGGAAGGTGTTAGGCACACCTCAAGATCCACTAGTGTGGTTCCTGGCCATGTTATATTGTGACTTTAAATACAAACAACAAGTAGGCAAACAAATACAAAGAGGTTTTCAAATAATAGTTTCAAGAGATTAAGGAAGTTAAAGAAACTGAATTTGATAAAGGAAGCAGTTTTGAAATCTTGAATAAAGGGAAAAATTTCATATAGTTGTAGCAAGTTAAAAGCAGTTTTAAAAAAAAGCTGAAGTTTGGCAAAAAAGTATTTGGAATTCTGAAAATAAAATGCGTAAATAAGCGAAGGGGTCCTTTGTTTATACATAATATGGATCACTCCACACAACACCCGGTAACCGTTTATACACGTGGTGTTATCGCGTGGTCATCATATCCATATCTACCCGTTCCCACCCCGTTAAGGTATTAAACGCAGAATGGTCTCGTTTTACCTATTGCATGCTATTACCCGCCCCATCTTATCACTCCCGGAGGCACTTAGGACCACTAATCCTAAAGGGTAGGATATTAGGCTGATTGGTTTCAAAGGATAAAAATCTAAGGTGACATACAAAACATATACTGCATGTTGGGGGAAGCATGTAGACATATAAAGGCTCATATATACCTCCTCAAACAAACACATAAATAGCATGACTTAAACACAATTAAGGTCTCAAAAGATAGAAGCAATTAAAACTTGGTTTTGAAAACGAAGTAGTAGCAATAATAGCACGATTCTGGGCAGAGATGAGTAACCTAGTATATAAAATCAGAAGCTCAATAAAAGTAAGTAGGTGCATCATTTCAAAATCGTTTTCAGCAGAGTTTTGTTTAAGAAAAAGCTGAGTGAACTTCAGAAAATCAAAACTAGAATAGGAATGGCAGAGTTGCAACTTAAAGAAGTTGGGTTGATTTTAGGCTAATAGAAACACAATTGATCAGTTCTTAACGGGCCTATGGTTTGCCTAGGCGTCGTTACACATTGCCTGATTATTTATAAAGGAATGGACACACCTATTTGATTCTGATTTATAAAGGTACGCGTGATACAGTATTTGCAGAAAAACCTTTCAAACTACTTAGCCATATTTTAACACGGTTATTGGACTAACATGAATTAACCACTGCAACTCGAACAAGTAAGAAGTCCTATGGGCAGGATATCTAATGCACATAAGAGTTCCTAAGAACCTGATTTCTAATATGCCAATGTAGTAATGACAAGTTATTTGGCTTGTTGTTAATTATTTCTGGTTATTAACTGATCGTGGTTACATGATGAGCGTAATGACAGTCTGAAAATAAAGAGCCTAAAGCAGGATCTCTAATGAATGAGATACATGACCTATACAGGTTGTCAATTGCGAAAATAAATAAATAAAAATTCTATAAGCATGTTTTCTACCCATGATTTATACTAAGCATGCATACCCCTCCCCCATATTCACTATTCACCCCCAATTGTTTGTTTATAAATTATTACAAACCAGTAGCATCTGAATTACAATACTAAAGAACAGAAAAAGAAGAAGCTATGCTATAGGGAGCCTTCAATCAGGCCCAATCTTCCAATCTCAAACCCCTTCGAGTTTACAGCCTTTGCCATGGTCTAGGTGCGGCAAAGCTCCCTAGGACCCCATTGGGTCCCAGGCCAATACCAGCACCTAGACATTTTATAAGAATGCAGGACAGGTGCAGTATGGAACACCAGCCTTGTGTGTCAAAGTTCAGTGAGCACTCAGGGGTACTCAAAGCAATGCTCACACGAAGGGGGTAGAACCTATTTTCTAAGAATAGTGTGACGTGCAGGAAGAAGTATTTAAAAGAAGAGTTTTAAGAAAACAAGGGGTTTGATTAGAAAGAAACAACAGAAACAGTAGCATAAGATTGCATACAATGATCATGGGGAAAGGGAGCAAATAGATCACACAATGCTAAAAAGGGATGCAGGTTTAATGAACAGGACTACACAGAATCAGGGGATTCAGGGGACTAGGAAGCAGCAAAGTTAGGCATGCTAATGTGTGACAACAGAACATAGGCATAGCAAATAAAATTAGGAGTAAACAAAGTCAGACTTAACATGTAAATCAGAAGACATGGTGAAGTATTAAAGCAAAGAGTCAATCACACATTGAGCAAGAGAAGCATAAGTAGAAGAAAATTACAAAGATAATGAACTGAAACAAAAATAAACATATTGGTGTGAGACTTGAAAAATTAATCAGGACATACCAGTAAAAGAGCAAAAGCAGGATGCAAAGATAAAGGAGTAGCACTATATTAGCCTTGGCTTTCAGCCGGCTAATAATAAACAGGAGCAAAGAATAGTAATAGAGCAAGAGAGCAAGAGAGAATGCAGATTTGAAAGTATTCAGTGGTGTGTAAGTCAGAAGACTGTCGTCTGTTTGTGTAAAAGACTTAGGGTATTTATAGTTGAAAGTAGGGGGGTAAAATAAGGTAAAAATCACAGAAATATGTTAATTGAAGAACTCGGAATCAATTAATCAAAGAATCAAGGAAGTACTCCCATTAATTAAGGGAATCAAAATCAAACAAAAATATTCAGCACCATATAAGGCAAGTAGGAAAAATCAGTGTATGAATAAATAAAGAAAAAAAAATTGAGATTCAGTATTGCACATAGTAGCCAATTAAGACCAAATTCAGGAAAATTCAAATTAAGGAAAGGCTTAAAAGAACAGAGTACTATAACAAATAAGGTAACAAAACCAATTGATTCAAACGGGCGAGTAGAATGCTAGGGTTTTAAAAGAAAGTTTTTGAATTACCAATCAATCAAGGAAAATCAGAATCAATCGTGTGAAGTCATGATTCTGCATTTTAACATATAAATAGAGGTGAATGAACAAAAAGTAGCGAGCCGAAATTAGCTCTATAGACAGAAGGGGAACAAGAGATGAACAAACACAATCACTCAGAGCTAGTAGAAACAAGTTAAGATTCAGCAGGACATATTCGAAGCATGGCGACCATGAAACATTAACAAGAGTCAAGGGACATTAGGCTAACACACACAATCAAACGAAGGAGCATGCTAAACCCATAGAATCAGAGTAAAGAGAATCGTGCTAACACGCATAATCAGACGAAGGCACACGCTAACACATAGAGACAAGGCCAAGAAAATTAGTCTAACACACATAGTCAAGGCAAAGGGTCATGCCAACACCCATAATCAAACGAGTAAACATTATTAGAAATTATGGTTTTAGCAGAGTCAAATTAAAACAGTAAGAGCATAGAAATAGGTCAGAATAAACAAAAAAAAAGATTTAATCATAAAGAAAATCAGTTGAGAGCATGCGTAAAAGAAATCTAAGAAACCCTAATTTTCAAAGAAAGTAAAAAAAAATGATTCAAAGTAGAAGCTCTTTCAGAATAAACTCGAGAATAAGCAGAACATAGAAGAAAACATGAGAATGGCATGAGAATAGCACTGTTTTGAGAGATTCAGGAGAGAGTTAGGGTTTCAAAGAGGAAACCCTAATAAAAGTTGAGAGAACCTGTCGAAACTTCATAGATCGTGGCATATAGGGTGTGATTTCGCCTGAAATCACACTGGAGAACCCACGAGTAGCAGGGCCAGGAACCCTAGGTCTCAAATCACCATGGTTCATAAACCTCGAAGGTCCTAGAAGTGTTGAACAGGACGGTGAGAGGCCCATCGGAGCCTTGGTGAAAGGGAGGTGGCCGGAAAACAAACCAGGCGGGACTTTTTAGGGACTGATTCACATGGTGGGAGTTTTGGGGTCTCAAAAATAGAGAGAACCGGTGATCTAGGGTTTCACGGCGGTTGATGGTCGAATGGGGTGAGATTGGAGGCGGTCGGAGAGGCAATGGAGTTCATCGGAGAAGAGAGAACCAGAAGGTTTTAGAGAGAAGGGAGAGGGAGAGACGATATAGAGAGAGAGACGGTCTCAAAGAAATGAGGGGTTTGGGGGGGGGGGGTAATTGATTTTAATTATGGGAATTAAATCTGGGCCGTTGATCTCATTTGATCAACGGCTCAGATTAAAAAAGATGGACCGGGTTATTCTGGGGATTGGGCTGGGTTGGTTTAAATAGGGTATTGGGCCGTTTAAAATCTGATAAGGGTGTGGCCAATTTGGCTATAATTAAAATAATAAGGGCTGTTTGTTAAATAGCCAATTTCCCTTTTGTTATTTTATGAAAAAAGTAAAAAAATAATTTGAAAATAAATTAAAGGTACTGGGCTAATTAGCAACATATAAATATTAATGTAAAAATACTAAAAGTGATTTTATAATTATAAAGTGCTGTTAATTGTAAAGTAGGCTATAATTGCAATTATATGCAATTTAGCTTAAACAATGCCAAATGAATTTGTAAAAATACATAAAAATTACCTTAACTATATTTATTATAAATATGAGAATAAAAATAAATTACTCATCAAAATGATAATTTTTGGGAATAACTATTGATTTTATACTGTTAAAAATGGACAATAAATTGATTTTAAAACTTTAAAAATTAGGAAAAATGCCAAAAAGCTTAGCTATGCTTATATATGCATATACATGCTATTTTGAAAGTAAAATATACAGGGAAAAATTGGGTATCAGCAGCTGCCCCTCTTTACCCGAGAAGGATGAAAGAGTTGTCGGGTAAAGATATGATGGCCAATTTTGACCGAAAGAAACAATTTGAAGAATTTTGACCGAGCTCTGGTTCCTGAGCTGCCTACATATCCCTAGTTTTACAGGAATCAGGCCATATGTAGTTCGGGGATCCGTTGGCGGAACATGCCGATGGAGATTTTGAAAGACGGACGCAATATTTAGGTTGGGAAGGATGGTATGAGATCGATGGGCTACGGGAACCGGAGCGAGATCGCTCCTGCCGTGATGGCTGTTGCTAGCCGCTGTACTTGCAGATGAGCAATACGAACATATCGTGCATAAATTTAAACGTGATACAAGTTCCAGTTGGACCATGAATGTTGTCTTCGGACGGATAGGATGACATCCTCTTACCATGACGTCCTGGGCCATGAAGCGTATAATAGAGGATTTGCAGGCTATGAAATGATGTTCTCGGGCTATGAAAATGATGCCTCCGAACCATGATGCCTTTTAATAATGATATGTAGAAGACAAAAGCGGGGTCCTCAGGCCATGGCATAAGGCTACCTCGGAAGGCAGAAAGGTAGCCTTATGCAATGCAGGAAAATGCAGGATGGAGACAACGCTTAGTCTCGGAAGGCAGAAAGGTAGCCTTATGCAATGCAGGAAAATGCAGGATGGAGGTAGTGCTTAACCTCGAAAGGCAGAAAGGTAGCCTTATGCAATGCAGGAAAATGACAGGATGGAGACAACGCTTAGTCTCGGAAGGCAGAAAGGTAGCCTTATGCAATGCAGGAAAATGCAGGATGGAGGTAGTGCTTAACCTCGAAAGGCAGAAAGGTAGCCTTATGCAATGCAGGAAAATGCAGGATGGAGACAACGCTTAGTGAGACAACGCTTAACCTCGGAAGGCAGAAAGGTAGCCTTATGCAATGCAAGAAAAATGCAGATGGAGACAATGCTTAGTCTCGGAAGGCAGAAAGGTAGCCTTATGCAATGCAAGAAAAATACAGATGGAGACAATGCTTAGTCTCGGAAGGCAGAAAGGTAGCTTATGGAAGGCAGAAAGGTAGCCTTATGCAATGCAGGAAAATGCAGGATGGAGGTAGTGCTTAACCTCGAAAGGCAGAAAGGTAGCCTTATGCAATGCAGGAAAAATGCAGATGGAGACAATGCTTAGTCTCGGAAGGCAGAAAGGTAGCCTTATGCAATGCAAGAAAAATGCAGATGGAGACAGTGCTTAGTCTCGGAAGGCAGAAAGGTAGCCTTATGCAATGCAAGAAAAATGCAGATGGAGACAATGCTTAGTCTCGGAAGGCAGAAAGGTAGCCTTATGCAATGCAAGAAAATGCAGATGGAGACAAGCTTAGTCTCGGAAGGCAGAAAGGTAGCCTTATGCAATGCAGGAAAATGCAGGATGGAGGTAGTGCTTAACCTCGAAAGGCAGAAAGGTAGCCTTATGCAATGCAAGAAAATGCAGATGGAGACAATGCTTAGTCTCGGAAGGCAGAAAGGTAGCCTTATGCATGCAAGAAAATACAGATGGGACAAGGCAGAAAGGTAGCCTTATGCAATGCAGGAAAATGCAGGATGGAGGTAGTGCTTAACCTCGAAAGGCAGAAAGGTAGCCTTATGCAATGCAGGAAAATGCAGGATGGAGACAACGCTTAGTCTCGGAAGGCAGAAAGGTAGCCTTATGCAATGCAGGAAAATGCAGGATGGAGGTAGTGCTTAACCTCGAAAGGCAGAAAGGTAGCCTTATGCAATGCAGGAAAATGCAGGATGGAGACAACGCTTAGTCTCGGAAGGCAGAAAGGTAGCCTTATGCAATGCAGGAAAATGCAGGATGGAGGTAGTGCTTAACCTCGAAAGGCAGAAAGGTAGCCTTATGCAATGCAAGAAAAATGCAGATGGAGACAATGCTTAGTCTCGGAAGGCAGAAAGGTAGCCTTATGCCATGCAAGAAAAATGCAGATGGAGACAATGCTTAGTCTCGGAAGGCAGAAAGGTAGCCTTATGCAATGCAAGAAAAATGCAGATGGAGACAATGCTTAGTCTCGGAAGGCAGAAAGGTAGCCTTATGCAATGCAAGAAAAATACAGATGGAGACAATGCTTAGTCTCGGAAGACAGAAAGGTAGCCTTATGCAATGTAAGAAATAAAGGTGGAGAGCAACGAAATCTCTTAGCTGATAGACGACAGCTGATAGTTGATTGTGTCATTGCGGCCGCTGGGGATGTCATGTATGGACAACACTTATATATGAGCGATGATTCTGTGAGTTGTACTCCTGTAACCGTATCTGATGGTTCTCTGTCTTGGGGTGCCTGCATTCAAAGAAGGATCGTGAGTTTTGTCAAGGGGGAAGGTAAGTTCGTCTTCCCGTGGACTCCGCTCGTCCTACTCGGCTCTTGTTTTCAGTGGGGTAGCATCGCTAAACAAAGCAATTTGATAGTAGCCATGCATGACCTGGTAATATAATTTTTTTTAAAAATATGATGTAAATACATAATTTAAAACAATTTTCTTTTAGATGAACCGATGACTGCGACGCGGTTCAAGACATTGCGACCTCTTTTTCTCCGGAATTTTGAGGGTCCTCCTCAAAATTCTGCCCCAGTTTACTGGGCTGGGGTTTCTGACGGCTGCGTGCGATGAATGGCTGAAAGTTGACTTTGGAATTTTGAGGGTCCTCCTCAAAATTCTGCCCCAGTTTCCAATATCGGGGGAAAATGAAATTTTATTGAATTGTGACCGAACCCATAAGGCTGCCTACGTATCCCCTCTTAAACGGGAATCAGGTCAGACGTAGTTCAAATTACATCATAAAGGGATCATAATGATTACACATAATAATGCTTGACTGCATCTGAATTAATTGGCTTTGCCCAGACTTCTCCATCCATTTCTGCAAGTATGAGGGCTCCTCCTGTTAGGACCCGGTGAAACATGTACGGGCCTTGCCAGTTAGGAGAGAACTTTCCTTTGGCTTCATCCTGATGCGGGAAATTTTTTTTCAACACCAGCTGCCCCGGTGTGAATTTTCTTGGCTTGACTCTTCTGTTGAAAGCTCTAGTCATTCTGTTCTGATACAATTGACCATGGCAAACTGCATTCATTCTTTTACCATCTATGAGGGCTAACTGCTCATAGCGACTCTTTACCCATTCTGCATCTTCAAGTTCCGCTTCCTGTATAATCCTCAGGGAGGGAATCTCTACCTCGGCCGGAACGACTGCCTCGGTACCATAAACCAACATATAGGGAGTAGCCCCGGTTGATGTGCGAACCGTGGTACGGTACCCCAATAAAGCAAATGATAGCTTTTCGTGCCACTGCTTGTGTTTCTCTATCATTTTCCTTAGTATCTTCTTGATGTTCTTATTGGCCACTTCTACAGCTCCATTCTTCTGAGGTCTGTAGGCTGTAGAATTCTTGTGCTTAATCTTGAAGGTTTCACACATTGCCAAACCGGCAAATGATACGGTCGCGGACAAAGTCTGCCACAACCTTCTTGGTCACTGCTTTATATGACGCTGCTTCAACCCATTTGGTGAAATAATCAATTGCTACTAGAATGAACCTGTGCCCGTTTGATGCGGCGGGCTCGATAGGTCCGATGACATCCATTCCCAAGCGGCGAACGGCCATGGCGAGCTCATTTCATTAAGCTCATTGGGAGGCACCTTTATCATATCCGCATGTATTTGACAGCGATGGCATTTTCGGACATACTGGATGCAGTCCGTCTCCATAGTTATCCAAAAATAACCAGCTCAGAGTATTTTCTTGGCTAAGACGAAACCATTCATATGTGGGCCACAGGTCCCTGCATGAACTTCTTCTAATAACCTGGACGCTTCCTTTGCTTCGACACACCTTAGCAATCCCAAATCGGGAGTCCTCCTATACAGGATTCCTCCGCTGTGATAGAAGTTGTTAGATAATCTTCGCGGTGTGCGCTTCTGAGTAGCGTTTGCAAGCTCTGGATATTTTCCTTCGGCCAAGAATTCCTTGATGTCGTGAAACCAGGGCTTTCCGTCCGCTTCTTCCTCGACATGAGCACAATAGGCTGGCTGATCATGGATTTTTTCTGGAATAGGACCAATGAAGTTTTTGTCTGGATGTTGTATCATGGATGACAGGGTAGCCAATGCATCGGCGAATTCATTCTGGATTCTGGGAACATGTCGGAATTCTGTCTTTGTAAACCTCTTCCTCAACTCCTGTACATGATGCAAATACGGGAGTATCTTGGAGTTCTTGGTTGCACATTCTTCTCGGACCTGATGTATAAGCAAATCCGAATCTCCAATCACTAGCAACTCTTGGACGTTCATGTAAATAGCCATCTTGAGCCCTAAGATGCAGCCTTCGTACTCGGCCATGTTGTTGGTGCACGGGAATCTTGAGTTTGGCAGCTACTGGATAATGCTGACCTATTTTCGATACTAGAACTGCTCCTATGCCAACTCCTTTGAAGTTTGCTGCTCCGTCGAAAAACATTCTCCAGCCATCATAGGATTCTACGATATCTTCTCCTATGAAGGAGACCTCTTTGTAAGGAAAATACGTCTTTAGGGGCTCGTATTCTCTGTCCACGGGAATTTCAGCAAGATCATCTGCCAGTGCCTGTCCTTTGATTGCTTTCTGGGTCACGTAGACAATATCAAATTCACTCAGCAGCATTTGCCATTTGGCTAGCTTGCCAGTGGGCATGGGCTTCTGAAAGATGTACTTCAGCGGGTCCATCCTTGATATGAGATAAGTGGTATAGGCACAGAAATAATGCCTCAACTTCTGAGCCACCCAGGTCAAAGCACAACAGGTGCGTTTTAATAGAGAGTACCCGGCCTCGTATGAAGTGAACTTCTTGCTGAGATAGTAGATGGCTTGCTCCTTTCTCCCCTTTTCATCATGTTGTCCCAAAACACAACCGAACGCCCTATCCAGTACTGCAAGGTAGAGCTATAGCGGTCTACCCGGTTCGGGTGGAACCAGAACTGGCGGCGTTGACAGGTATTCCTTGATTCTGTCGAAGGCTTTCTGACAATCATCAGTCCAGTTAGTGGCGGCGTCCTTCTTCAACATCTTAAAGATTGGTTCACAAATGACAGTGGACTGAGCTATGAACCGGCTGATGTAGTTGAGTCTCCCCAGGAAACTCATAACCTCTTTCTTGTTCTTTAGCGGTGGCAAGTCTTGAATGGCCTTAACCTTTGATGGATCTAGTTCTATCCCTCGTCGACTTACGATGAACACAAACAGTTTCCCGGCAGGAACCCTGAATGCACATTTGGCGGGTTTCAGTTTCAAGTTGTACCTTCTTAATCTGTTGAAGAACTTTCTCAGATCTTCCATGTGGTCAGTGGCTTTCTTGGATTTGATGATGACATCGTCTACATACACCTCGATCTCTTTCTGTATCATATCAAGGAAAATAGTAGTCATGGCGCTCATGTAGGTGGCCCCAGCATTCTTTAATCCAAACGGCATCATCTTGTAACAATACATCCCCCACGGTGTAATGAAAGCCGTTTTCTCCGTGTCTTCTTCGTCCATCCATATCTGATGATACCCAGCAAAACAATCGACAAATGACTGCAACTCGTGCTTGGCGCAGTTGTCAATCAGGATGTGTATGTTCGGCAAAGGGAAGTCGTCTTTTGGACTGGCCCGGTTGAGGTCCCGGTAGTCGACACAGACTCTGACCTTCCCGTCCTTCTTCGACACTAGCACAATGTTGGCTAACCATGTTGGATACTCCACTACCCTGAGAACCTTGGCTTTGACTTGTTTGGTGACTTCTTCCTTGATTTTCAAACTCATGTCTGGCTTGAACTTTCTGAGCTTCTGCTTTACCGGCGGACATGTCGGATTTGTTGGCAGTTTGTGAGCTACAATAGATGTACTGAGGCCGGTCATATCATCATATGACCAGGCAAATATGTCCTCATATTCTTTTAAGAATTCCGTGTACTCTTCCTTTTCTGATGTGACAGGTAAACACTGATGCGCGTTTCCTTGACATTCTCTGTATCCCCCAAGTTGACAACCTCAGTTTCGTCCAAGTTAGACTTAGGCCTATTCTCAAAGTTCTCAACCTCTTTAACAACCTCTTCTGGTATATCATCCTCTTCTGAGTCTATATCCGTTTGTTGCGTTATCTCGTCGCATGTCACATTTGTCGGTTCATCAAGATAAGTAATAGTAATGCTGTGTAAATAAAGTAAATAATAGAGAAAATAATAAGAGCAAGATTTATAAGAAACTGGAATACTTTGATAAATACCTGATTTCTAATATGCCAATGCAGTAATAACAAGTTATTTGGCTTGTTATTAATTATTTCTGGTTATTAACTGATCGTGGTTACATGACGAGCGTAATAAAAGTCTGAAAATAAAGAGCCTAAAGCAGGATCTCTAATGATGAGATGCATGACCTATACAGGTTGTCTATTGCGCAAATAAATAAATAAAAATCCTATAAGCATGTTTTCTACCCATGATTTATACTAAGCATGCATAGCCTCCCTATATTCGCTATTCACCCCCAATTGTTTGTTTACAAATTATTACAAACCAGTAGCATCTGAATTACAATACTAAAGAACAGAAAAATAAGAAGCTATGCTATAGGGAGCCTTCAATCAGGCCCAATCTTCCAATCTAAAACCCCTTTGAGTTTACAGCCTTTGCCATGGTCTAGGTGCGGCAAAGCTCCCTAGGACCCCATTGGGTCCCAGGCTAATACCAGCACCTAGACATTTTAGAAGAATGCAGGACAGGTGCAGTGTGGAACACTAGCCTTGTGTGTCAAAGTTCAGTGAGCACTCAGGGGTACTCAAAGCAATGCTCGCACGAAGGGGGTAGAACCTATTTTCTAGGAATAGTGTGACGTGCAGGAAGAAGTATTTAAAAGAAGAGTTTTAAGAAAACAAGGGGTTTGTTTAGAAAGAAACAACAAAAAGAGTAGCATAAGATTGCATACAATGATCATGGGGAAAGGGAGCAAATACATCACACAATGCTAAAAAGGGATGCAGGTTTAATGAACAGGACTACACAGAATCAGGGGATTCAGGGGACTGGGAAGCAGCAAAGTTAGGCATGCTAATGTGTGACAACAGGACATAGGCATAGCAAATAAAATTAGGAGTAAACAAAGTCAGACTTAACATGTAAATCAGAAGACATGGTGAAGTATTAAAGCAAAGAGTCAATCACACATTGAGCAAGAGAAGCATAAGTAGAAGAAAATTACAAAGATAATGAGCTGAAACAGAAATAAATACATTGGTGTGAGACTTGAAAAATTAATCAGGATATACCAGTAAAAGAGCAAAAGCAGGATGCAAAGATAAAGGAGTAGCACTATATTAGCCTTGGCTTTCAGCCGGCTAATAATAAACAGGAGCAAAGAATAGTAATAGAGCAAGAGAGCAAGAGAGAATGCAGATTTGAAAGTATTCAGTTGTGTGTAAGTCAAAAGACTGTCGTCTGTTGGTGTAAAAGACTTAGGGTATTTATAGTTGAAAGTATGGGGTAAAATAAGGTAAAAATCATAGAAATATGTTAATTGAAGAACTCGGAATCAATCAATCAAAGAATCAAGGAAGTACTCCCATTAATTAAGGGAATCAAAATCAAACAAAAATATTCAGCACCATATAAGGCGAGTAGGAAAAATCAGTGTATGAATAAATAAAAAAAAAATCGAGATTCAGTATTGCACATAGTAGCCAATTAAGACCAAATTCAGGAAAATTCTAATTAAGGAAAGGCTTAAAAGAACAGAGTACAATAACAAATAAGGTAACAAAACCAATTGATTCAAACGGGCGAGTAGAATGCTAGGGTTTTAAAAGAAAGTTTTTGAACTACCAAAACATCAAGGAAAATCAGAATCTATCGTGTGAAGTCATGATTCTGCATTTTAACATATAAATAGAGGTGAATGAACAAAAAGTAGCGAGCCAAAATTAGCTATATAGACAGAAGGGGAACAAGAGATGAACAAACACAATCACTCAGAGCTAGTAGAAACAAGTTAAGATTCAGCAGGACATATTCGAAGCATGGTGACCATGGAACATTAACAAGAGTCAAGGGACACCAGGCTAACACACAAAATCAAATGAAGGAGCATGCTAATCACATAGGATCAGAGTAAAGAGAATCGTGCTAACACGCATAATCAGACGAAGGCACACGCTAACACATAGAGACAAGGCCAAGAAAATTAGTCTAACACACATAGTCAAGGCAAAGAGTCATGCCAATACCCATATTCAAACGAGTAAACATTTTTAGAAATTAGGGTTTTTAGCAGAGTCAAATTAAAACAGTAAGAGCAAGAAATAGGTCAGAATAAACAAAGAAAAGATTTAATCATAAAGAAAATCAGTTGAGAGCATGCGTAAAAGAAATCCAAGAAACCCTAATTTTCAAAGAAAGTAAAAAAAAATGATTCAAAGTAGAAGCTCTTTCAGAATAAACTCGAGAATAAGCAGAACACAGAAGAAAACATGAGAATGGCATGAGAATAGCACTGTTTTGAGAGATTCAGGAGAGAGTTAGGGTTTCAATAGGGGAAACCCTAATAAAAGTTGAGAGAACCTGTCGAAACTTCATAGATCGTGACATATAGGGTGTGATTTTGCCTGAAATCACACCGGAGAACCCACGAGTAGCAGGGCTAGGAACCCTAGGTCTCAAATCACCAAGGTCCATAAACCTCGAAGGTCCTAGAAGTGTTGAACAGGACGGTGAGAGGCCCATCGGAGCCTTGGTGAAAGGGAGGTGGCTGGAAAACAAACCAGGCGGGACTTTTTAGGGACTGATTCACATGGTGGGAGTTTTGGGGTCTCAAAAATAGAGAGAACCGGTGATCTAGGGTTTCACGGCGGTTGATGGTCGAATGGGGTGAGATTGGAGGCGGCCGGAGAGGCGGTGGAGTTCATCGGAGAAGAGAGAACCAGAAGGTTCTAGAGACAAGGGAGAGGGAGAGACGATATAGAGAGAGAGAGTGGGGGGGGGGGTAATTTATTTTAAATATGAGAATTAAATCTGGGCCGTTGATCTCATTTGATCAACGGCTCAGATTAAAAAAAAATGGACCGGGTTAAATAAATGNTTTGATCAACGGCTCAGATTAAAAAAAAATGGACCGGGTTATTTTGGGGATTGGGATGGGTTGGTTTAAATAGGGTATTGGGCCGTTTAAAATTTTATAGGGGTGTTGCAATTTTGGTTATAATTGAAATAATTAGGGCTGTTTGTTAAATAGCGAATTTCCCCTTTTGTTATTTTATGAAAATAGTAAAAAAAATGATTTGAAAATAAATTAAAGGTACTGGGCTAATTGATAACATATAAATATTAATGTAAAAATACTAAAAGTGATTTTATAATTATAAAGTGCTGTTAATTGTAAAGTAGGCTATAATTGCAATTATATGCAATTTAGCTTAAAAAATACCAAATGAATTTGTAAAAATACATATAAATTACCTTAACTATATTTAGTATAAATATGAGAATAAAAATAAATTACTCATCAAAATAATTTTTGGGAATAACTATTGATTTTATACTGTTAAAAATGGATAACAAATTGATTTTAAAACTTTAAAAATTAGGAAAAATGCCAAAAAGCTTAGCTATTCTTATATATGCATATACATGCTATTTTGAAAGTAAAATATACAGGGAATAATTGGGTATCAACATAAGGCCCACGTGAGCAAAGGGTGTTGTTCTTTCTACTTCTTGTACTTCAGGTTCGGGCATTCAGCCGGGTTTGAGACACATGAAAAGGGGTTCAATAACAAGCAAGACAAGAGCATAAGGCAAATTCATCGTCGGTTTGCTTTCATCGTGGCATTTCTAGGGGTCATGGTCTATCCAAATACGGAGGGCACAATAGACATTTGTATGGAAAGAATCACACAGATCCTCGTCACCAAAAAAGATCACACACTTGTCCCATTAGTGCTGGCGGACATTTACCGGGCATTAACCTTGTGCAAATCTGGGGCTCAATTCTTCGAGGGTTGCAATGTTCTTCTTCAAATGTGGATGATCGAACACCTTCGCCGTCATCCTAAGTTCATGAGATATGCTTCGGACGGGAACAATTTCATCAAAAAGTATGAGGAAAGAGTGGAAGACTACAAACCGCCAGAAGGGGTTGAAGCTTGGGTTTCCTATTTAAGAAAACTGAGAGCAAATCAAATTGAATGGACCATAGGATGGCTCCCGGTAACAGAAGTCATACACATGACAGCTTCGAAAGGCTACTTGATGATGATGGGATTGAGGAGTATCCAACCATATGCATCACAAAGAGTTTTGAGAAAACTGGGAAGGTATCAGGTGATACCCGAAGATGCAGATTTAAGCACCCAAGTCATTGAATTACACCCAGAAGCAACGCTACCCGAGGCTTTAGTTCAACGGGATTGGAATGGTTGTCGGTATCTAAAAAGTGACACCCAGGTACCAGACCCGGCTAGGGGCGAAGTTGATCCCAATTATGCTGCTTGGTTTCAAAGAAGTTTTTATGTGAACAATGAGCCCGAGCATGAGCCCAAACCCGAGAGGCCTGCCAAAAGGCCCCATGGTCAAGCATTTGATGACAAAATTCAGGAAAGGTTGGCCTGGGGAGAAAAAGAAAAGAAATATCAAGCCAGCATTCACGCTTTGCGAGAAGAGTTGAGAAATATCACCTTCAACAATGATCTACAGGCACGAGAGGCCGAGGGTGAGAGGAAAAGGCTGGTTCAAGAAAATTAAGCTCTCAGAGCCCAAGTTCGACATCTGAGAATAGCAGCCGGGAACCCGAGCAGAAGCAGAAAAGACAAAAGGCTCATCTACAACCTTACACAAAAGGTACGTGACTGTGAAGATGATCTACAGAAAACTGAGTCTGAGCTAGCAAAAGTACGAACAAAGTTGGCTAAAAATGCAGAAGGACGGGCAGCTTTCGTTCAACAGATGAAAGAAAGATATGAAAGAGGGGTCACATGTTGGGAAAAGGAGATTAGCAACCTCGAAAGTAAAATGGCTGAACAAGCCAAGAGTTTCAAAGCCGAGAGAGAGAACATTGCTACGCTTTGATGGCACAGTTAGAGGGAGACCTACAGCACTTGCAAGAGCAGAATCATACCGCCACTCAGGTCTTAGAGGCTAGATCCCAGTAGATTGGGCGTTTGTTGCAAGAGAAGGGCATCATAAGGGAAAGGGTCAGAAGGATCGCCGACTACATCACAATGAAATACAGTGAGTGTGAGGACATGACCAGGTCAATGTTCTTTGCCACGGTAATGATCTTTGTCCGCCAGATAATTAAGGATCTCTATCGGCTCCAAGATGACATGGCGCGTAGGCCCGCTGCAAGACCAGTTGGTGTTCCTAGGACAGGGTTGGAGGCACTGATGTATTCTTGATTGTATTTTCTTTTTCGAGTCTGTATTTTCATTTTTAAAAGTATGTTTCGAGTCTGTTGAAGTTTTAAATTCCTAGAAAAGGCATGTCTTGAGTATGTTTGAAGTTTTAAAGTCCTAGAAAAAGTATGTGTCGAGTCTTTTGTAATTCAGTAAAGTAGAGGTTTTATTAATGAAAATTTGAAAAAAAGAAAAAAAAAACACAAAAATTGTTTCTTTATTTTTGCATTTAATTCTTGAACTACGTAATAATCTGATTCACGCGGCGTCAGGATACGTAGGCAATCCTCATCGGATCCGGTCATAATTTTTGTAAATAACTCAAATAAAAAGGGATGTGGAAGGAAAGAACCGAAAGAAAAACAAAATGAAAGAAAAAAAGAGATCCAAAGAAAAACCAAAAGAAAAACGAAAAAAAGGGGGGCAAAGCAAGAAAAAAAGAGGAAAGAAAAGAGAGGATAATAGGAATAAGAGGAGAAGCATTAAAGAGCCAAAGTGGAGAAATAAACGAAAGCCAGTATGAAACACCCAACCGTTGCAAAACATGTAGGAACACATTTAACTGTATAGGTGAATCATACCCCAATGTGCGATTCCCTATGTGTTAATTGTCTCGCACTAACCGGTTTGTTGTGTTTGTAATCAGTCAGGCTCTATAGTAAGGTGGTTTGTTTTGTGGTACTCTGGCTTCACATCCTTACTTCACAAGGTCAAAGGAAAGCGTTGAAATGTCATCTGAGGGTCATCTACCAATGGTTCCTATCTCCGAGGATAGCCCGATCTCGGCCATCCCAACTTCAGAATCGGCCGCTGCTGAGGAAAACAGAATTCTGCGTCTCCGCATGATGGAAATGTGGGACGCCTGGTCCAATGGTAGGGAACCACCAAGTGTGATACCTGGATTCCCCGAGCTGCTTCCCAGGGCAAGTGGAACCTCCAACGTCCCCATAAGTTACCCGAATACTCCGCTTGGATATCCTACCATTTCGGCTCATTTTGCTGGAACACCTTTTGAGGTTCGCCCCCAGGTGTTGATTTCAGGCGCAACTTCCAATATATTCACTGCGCCACCTTCTTCAGCCACGACACAACCCACTCTGCCAAGGCCAAACTTTGACCCATCATCCTTCATCTTTCAAGTACCATCTTTCCCACTAGAGCCTACCCAGTTCACTACCAACGTTTACCCTCAACAACCCCGGTACGAATTTACCGCGGGGAAGGAGAAAACCTCAAAGAACCTGAACAAGAGGAGATTACCCGAAAAATGAGGAGTATGGAGCAGAGTCTGAAAAATATACAGGGTTTGAGCGGGCAAAAGAGCGTATCCTACGCTGATCTGTGTATGTTCCCACACATGCACTTACCCTTGGGTTTCAAAACCCCAAAGTTTGAAAAGTATGACGGGCATGGGGATCCCATAGCCCACCTCAAGAGGTACTGCAACCAATTGCAGGGAGCAGGTGGAAAAGAAGAGCTCCTCATGGCTTATTTTAGAGAGAGCCTGGTCGGTATTGCTTCTGAATGGTACATGGATCAGGATAAATCTCGGTGGCATATTTGGGATGACCTGGCTCGGGATTTTGTCAGGCAGTTTCAATACAACATCGACATTGCCCCTGACAGGAATTCATTGTCAAATCTAAAGAAGAAGTCCTCGGAGAGCTTCTGGGAGTATGCTGTCAAATGGCGCGAACAAGCGGCCAGAGTCAAACCTCCAATGGACGAAACAGAGATGGTTAGTGTTTTTCTTCAAGCCCAAGAGGCTGATTATTATCAGAATATGATGTCTGCGATGGGGAAACCGTTTGCCAAGGCCATAAAAATCGGTGAAATGGTTGAAAATGGGTTAAAAAATAGGGCGCATCCTGAGTCAGTCTGCTATAAGGTCTACCTCCCAAGCAATTGAAGGCGGGTCTGGAGGTGTAGCAAACCGAAAGAAGAAGGAAGAAGCGGCAATGGCAACTTCAAGTGTAAGAAAATCCCGTCCACCCAGACCTTATCTCCATGAAAGAACCCACAACATTACTATCCTCAGCAGGATGTGGCCTACGCTATGGTTCCTCAGCCATACGCAGTGATGAATGCCTAACCCTACGTTTGGCCACAACAACAATTCAATCAAAACCGAGCTCCATTTCCCCGAAATCAACCTCCTCACCAAGCTCAGTATAATCCCCGACCTCCACAGAACAACTTCCCCTACAACGCCCGTGCCCGGGAACCACCCAAGATGGCAAACTTCACACCCATTGGTGCGTCATATTCCAGCCTTTTTGCCCAAACTTGTCCAGATGGTTTTATTGCAGCATGTACCCCAAACCAGGCAAAATCCAGTGTCGCCCGCTTACAGAGCCGGTACTCGATGTGCTTACCATTCGGGGGCGGAAGGGCATGATACAGATGTCTGTTGGACCTTGAAAAGGGCTGTGGAAAACCTCATAGAACAAAAGAGAATAGTGCTAAAGGACAAAGACGTTCCTAATGTAACCAACAATCCATTACCGGCTTAAAACAACGGGCTGGTTATTTGAATGATTTGTAAAGATAAAGAATTTGACCCAGCTCTAAAAGCCATCATTGCCATAGCCGATATGGAAAAGAAGCCAAAGGCTGCCGTAAAACAAGACAAGGGGGAGAAGAAAAATTAAACCACCCCTCAAAATACAAAAAAGAAAGTGGAAACCGAAATTGGGGCAGCACCCTCAAAAGATGTCGTTCTCTATGTTCCCCGGGGCCACCAGAAGGAACAAAAGACATTGAGCCCTCCAAGAAGGTTTGAGCTGAATAAGGGACCCAAAATGTACGTGCCTAAGGGGACCTATGTGGTGCGGGGGCCATTAATTTCACCAAGGCTTAATGAGCCCGTGGTTATTGGCCGCGCACCGCAAAGGCTCATAACAGTCCCTATTGCTGTCCCATGGAATTACAACAAGGCGGTAGTGACCTACAAAGGAAAAGAAGTCGTGGGAGAAACAAATGAAACTAACCCGGCGGAGAAATACCTCAATCTGGAAGAAGTGAATAATGCCACAAAGAAGCGTTTCCCACTCAAGAAGCTAGTGAATGCTGAAGAAGCAGAAGAGTTCTTCCGAAAAATGAAAATGGCGGACTACGAGATAATTGACCAACTTCGGAAGTCCCCAGCTCAGGTCTCTTTGTTGTCTCTGTCAATGAATTCAAATAAGCATCAGAAGGTGTTGATCAAAACCCTCAACGAAGCGTATGTTCCCATTGAAACCACTATGGAACAACTGGAAAGGATGGCGGAAAGGTTTTTCGCAGTCAATCAAATCTCTTTCAGCAAGAATGATTTGCCCCCGGAAGGGGCCGCTGTCGACGCCCCTTTTTTTTTTCCTCACGGAACCGGGTTCACGACATTTGGGAGGACAACTCTTTTCCCACTTTGGGAATTGGGTTTTTTGAGAGTTTGGAGAGTCGCCACCTAATGATTATGGTGCATTAGGACACTTTTAAAAGAATTAAAGATGCAGACCAGAGTTTTGGGTAAGGGCTTGAAATTATCTCGAGGGGAAGGTGTTAGGCACCCCTCAAGATCCACTGGTGTGGGTCCCGGCCATACTACAAATGTGACTTTAGATGTAAATGTAAATAAACAAGTACAAGAAGCACAAAAGGTTAAAAGAAGTGCTGAATTTTAAAGGGGCAATTTTGTAAAAAACGTGCAAGTAGAGGAAAAGGTCAAGTACTTAGTGCAAATAATCCGAAAGATCATGCAAGAAGCAGAAATTGAAAATGCAATAGCTTTAAAGATTCAGAAAATTTTGTTAAACTAATAAAGAAGGAGAAAGGGGTCCTAGGTTTATACATTACATCGATCATTCGCACAACACTGGTACTCAGTTGTACGCGGAGTGTTATCGTGTAATCATCATCCCCATGTCTATCCTTCCCACCCCGTTAAGGTATTAAAGCGCGGAACGGTATCGTTTACTTATCTCATGCTACTACCCGTCCCAATCCTATTAGTCCCGGGGTATTAGGACTTCTAATCCTAAAGGGGAAGAAAGGGATTGGGGCCTTTGTGGAGTTTAAAGGATAAAATTCTAGCTCGACATTCAAAATAAGTATCAAGTAAAAGGGGAGGACAAGCAAGCATACAAGGCTCAAATTAACCCCAGAAGTCAAACAATCATTTAGTTTAGCATGCCTTGACAACTACTGAATTTGGTCTTAGATTATATTAAGCAGCGAGCGGACTGGTTCAACACATGTATTTAAACATAGAGTCTGCATTAGGCAACTCGGATACAGTTGTCAGGGACTGACCCAATTCATTAATTAGCCAACCTTTGTTTATGATTTGAAATAAAAACCTAGGCGTAGGATCTATTTATTTTAGGAAAAAAGATGCAAAGAGTTACCAGTTGTTTCAGAAAAGATGTAGACTGATTAAAAGGTTTACGAGTTTCGGGGGAGTGCAGATTGGTTATAGGAAAAAGGTTTACCAATTTTAGCGGGTTTCAGAAGTAGAAAATTACCAGTTTTAGTAAAGACACTAGTTCCAGCAATCGATACTGCTTAAGAACGATTGATGCTATTAAAGACAAGGTTTCCTATAGGCATGCTTTCTATACGTTTACCGATTATCACACCCTTTCATGACATTAATAGGAGTCTTATACACATGATGTCTATATGCAACTTTGTTATTAAGCCTATAAACGGTTTGCCTAATTACATTTGTATATGCAGAAATGCAAGAGCCTATAGACATGATCTCTATATGTGTCATTACAGAACATGAATGTTAAATCCTATAGACATGCTTTCTAGGTGATTTTGCGGTAAAGTTAAGCGTTAAATCCTATAGGCATGGTCTCTATGTGATTGAATCAGTATTAAAGACCCTATAGGCAGGATTTCTAGTTTGAATAAAAATCCTAACTCATGATTTCTAACCTTTGGATGCAAGAAAAGTAAAGACCCCTCCCACACCCTTTTACTATACTCCCCGAGTTTCATACATAATTACTACAATCCAATGAATCATACTGGAAATAAAAGATACATCAAAAGCTAACAGCTAGATTCGAGTAGCCTAATTCAACCTTAATGTCTAATAACATGCGACTGAGCCACTTCCGGGATCCAGATTTCCAAAGCCTTCTCTTTATCCAAGGTGTTTCAAAGTTCCAAGGAATCTCAGGGATTCCAAGCATTGCTTACACCCAAGATACTATCAGAATTAGAATAGTGCAGTGTGGAAGAGCCAGCTCTCATGCATCCAAGTTCAGAGAGAGCTCAGGGGTTCCAAAGCATGGCTTGCAAGAGAGGGGCAGAACTTATAGCTAAGAGTAAGTGCAAAGTGAAAGGGGAATTGGGGAGCCATGACAGGTGGTGGTCATACCTAGCTACAAAGTAGGCTGGCACACCCCTGACCACTTGTTTGCCCGAACAAGTTAGGAGCAGACCTTTTGAAGGTCGGACCAAAGTCAAGATAGTGATTAGGACACTATCAGACCCTAGTCCAGGACTCAAACACATAAAAGGGGAAAAGGGAATGGGCATTGATTGAGTTGGGGATTCAAAGAATCCAGTTCAGGATCATAGACAGCATATTGGAGTGCTGTTATTCCCTGAACCATAACTCACATACAAAGGGTAAAGGGTAAGGGGATTCACATAGGAACAATAATGACATAGTTGAAGAAAAACAGTAAAGGAAAGCATAACAGAACTATGATGTGAAACACATAGTGGAGGAGCTATATTTAAACTAAGATGGACATACCAGTTGCAAAGTAAGAGAATAGTAGAGTAACCACAACAAGCAAGCGGCAGAATTAACTTAAGTTTTCAGCAGAACACTTGAAGATTCAAGGAGAGCTTAAAGGGTATTTCAGAAAGCAAAGAGGAGAAGTACACAGAACTGGTCTGTGTATTTGAGAGAATAAGGGAGTAGAAAGCAGATTGCCTATTATTGCTTGATTGTTACTTACTCGTTGTTACTTCCCTTTGAAAAGGGGAGGGCTGAGCCCTTTATATAGTTTTGAAAAGAGGTGAGGCAGGCACAAATGTATAAACATAGAAACTAATCAAATTAGTATCAATTAGGGTAGACAGACTCCTTTAATTAAGGGTCTAGTTCAGACGACTAAGAAGGTAGAGAGAATCAGTTTATTAAGGCTAAATTAAGGTAAAGAGACCATATGGTGCACAAATAAGGTTACATACACAATTGGATATTTAAGGAAAAAGGGTACAGTAGTAAGAATAAGGTATAAGTTTAAAAATCAGTCAAAGGATCTCGGCTCCAGTTGTAAATCAAAAAGAGACTGAGATAATTAAGGAAGTAAATAATTCAAACGTTGGTACAAAATCACAGAAGATACAGGATCAATTGTTTAAGGAAAACATCAGTAAGGTAAAAGAGGTTCAATCAAGAGAAATTAGTGACGAATTTCTTAGCCTGATTAAAGGAATTTCGAAAATAAAACTTTGAAAGGGAAGCTTATATAAGCATGCAGTTCAAAACAAAGAAGAACAATGAGAGTTTTTTTCCATAATCGTAGGCAAATAAGTTCACAAGTTCGATTACAGACTCGTCATGAGTCTGTAAACCTAGGGTTTCAGAGTGAAACCCTAGTGTCTTTCACTTCAAAGAAAAGAAAACCTCCCAAATCTTAGGGTTTCACATGGAGTCGGAGGTGAGGGAATCGTTCAAAGTCACAGAGATAGGCAGATATGCACAAACAGAAGTAAGAGGAAATTACGAGTTTTAAGACGAAGGTAGGGAAGAGCATGATCAACAGAACTCAGAAACAAAATCAAAGCATAAGCTTAAACACATAAGCAAAAGCGAGTCAATAACCTAGGCTAACATGTGAACAAAAGAGGTAAAAGAATCTCCGTAAAAGATCCAGTAAGAAACACAAGAGCAGGCTTGAACATAACAAGGAATAAAATAACGAGCATGAACACACATAAAAAGAGTAAAAGAATCAGAAACATTTAGAAAACCCTAAAAATAGGATTCGAACAGTTTTGAAAAGGGAAAATTGGGGAAAAACTCTAAAATGGCACACACAGCATAAATCTAGCATAGATCTAGACGAATAAGCGAAAAAGGAACCTCGATTAGGCTAGGGTTTCTGAGAACCCAAAAGGACAAGAAGGCTTTGAAGTCTCGAGAACGGTTCTGAGCTAGCAAGGTAAAATCTAGGCTCGAGAGGCTGAGATACGCCGGAGCAAAACCGGAAACGACCAAAGAAACTCGAACCGGCCAGGGTCTGGATGAAGACCTTCGAGGTCTAGCCTCGAATCTTCAATGAGCAAGCGTGTGAGAGCAGGAGATGGTGGGTAGAGGTTGTCCATGGCTAGATTAGCCATGGATTCTGGAGGTAGGTGGATATTAGGGTTTCAGAGGTTGAGAGGGTTCGAGAGAGACGAGAGGAACCAGAGGCGGCGGATTTGGAGAATGGGGATAGGGTTAGGGTCGTTTGGGAATTAAAATGGTAAGGAGGTAATGTGGCCGTTGATCATTTTGATCAACGGCCTGGATCAAAAGGGAGCCGGGCGGGTAAATTAAGAAATTGGGTAGGGAATTTCGGGTCTGATTTGGGCTTAAGATTGAGGTTAATTTCGGGCTAAAATTGAAATGCAAAGGGCTAACTCTTAAATAGCCACATTTCCCTTGTTTTAATTTATAAAAAATAGCAAAATAATTTCTGGAAATAAATCAAATGTGATAAAATGATTAATGATACATAATTATCAAATTAAAAATACTGGATTCAATTTTATAAATATAATTACAATTGAATCTTTAAAGAGGCTAGTATTGCAATTATATGCAATTTAGTTTTAAAAATACAAAATGAATTTGTAAAAATATGCAAAAATCATGTTAGCTATGTTTTGATGTAAATATGAGAATAAAATAAATCGTTCACCAAAATGACAAATTTTGGGAATAATTATTGGATTTTATGGTATAAAAATAGGCAATAAATTTGTTTAAAAATCATCAAAAAATATCAAAACTCATGGGTGTGCTTATATATGCACAAATATGCTATTTTGGAAGTATTTTGGGTACGAAAAATACATAGGGAAAAATGGGGTATCAACGGCTGCCCCTATTTACCCGGGGAGGATGAAAGAGTTGTCGGGTAAAGACAAGATGGCCAATTTTGACCGGATCGGCGATTAGAAAGAACTTTGACCGAGCTCTGGTTTTACAGGAATCAGGCCGTACGTAGTTCAGGAACCATTGACGGAGTATGTCGATGGAGATTCGAAAAGGAACGAACGCGATGCTTAGGTTTGGAAAGGGTGTTTGGAGTCGGATGGGATGCGGGAACCGGAGCGGGATCGCTCCTGTTGAGATGGCCGTTTGCCAGCCGGTGTACCTTTAAATGCAATATAGGCATATATCCTGCATAAACGTAAACGTGATGCAAGTTCCCATTGGACCATGAATGCTGTCCTCGGACGGTTAGGATGACGTCCTTAGACCATGATGTCCTGGGACATAAAACGCAAAATTAAGGGATTCACAGGCTATGAGATGACGTTCTCGGGCCATGATGATGGTGCCTCCGAACCATGATGCCTTTGAATAATGATGTGCAGGATATAAAGTGGGGTCCTCGAGCCATGGCATGGTGTTCTCGGGCTATGAGGATGATGCCTCCGAACGATGACGCCTTTGGACAGTTTGCCGATATTTCAGCCAATGAGATGCAAGATTTGGTGGTATTTCAGCCGATGCAAAGAAATGTAAATGGCGATATTTCAGCCGACACAAATTTAAATAAACAGGCGATGTTCCAGCCGATGGAGAATTTAAATAATAGTCTGGAGATATTTCAGCCGATGCAAAAAGTGTAAATGGTGATTTTTCAACCGATAGAAAATTTAAATAAAGTTTGGCGATATTTCAGCCGATACAAAAAGAATGTATATAGCGATATTTCAGCCGACCGAAAACATAGGTATAGATGATGGTGGAGATTTTAAATATGATCTGGCGATCTTTCAGCCGATGTAGAATTTAAATAAAGTTTGGCGATATTTCAGCCGATGCAAAAATGTAAATGGCGAAATTTCAGCCGATGCAAAAGAAATAAAGTGGCGATATTTCGGCCATGCAGGAAAGATGAGGTGGCGATATTTCAGCCATACAAGTGGAGGTAGAGCTTAACCTCGGAAGGCAGAAAGATAGCCTTATGCGGGTAATGCAGGATGGAGACAACGCTTTGTCTCGGAAGGCAGAAAGGTAGCCTTATGCAATGCAGGAATTGCAGATGGAGACAACGCTCAGTCTCGGAAGGCAGAAAGGTAGCCTTATGCAATGCAGGAAATGCAGATGGAGACAACGCTTAGTCTCGGAAGGCAGAAAAGTAGCCTTATGCAATAAGATAAAAGCGAATAGTAAAAAAAATTCTTAGCTGATAGCTAATCGTGATATTGCGGCTGCTGGGGCCATTGCATGCGGATAGCAAATGCGAATAGGCGCGACGGTTCATTGCGATTGCGTAACATGTTTGGTAACTTTGTGACTTGGGTGCCTGCATCCAAAGAAAATCGTGAGTTTTGTAAAGGGGAAATGTTAGTTCGCTCTTCCGTGGCTTCCGTCGTCGTACATCATTGGGGTAGTGTCGCTAAACAGCAGCTATCATAGTTATGCATGATTTAACAAATATAACGTAAGAAGAAAATGGTTTTGTTTAAATGAACCAACGACTGCGACGTGGTTCAAAGTATTGCAACCTTTCTTGTTCCGGAATTTTGAGGGTCCTCCTCAAAATTCTGCCCCAGTTTACTGGGCTGGCACTTCTGACGGCTGCGCTGAGCGGATGAAGAATCAACTTCGAAATTTTGAGTATCCTCCTCAAAATTCTGCCCCAGTTCCAATAATAGGGTGACATGAAATTTTATTAAATTGCAACCGAACCTATAGGGCTGCCTACGTATCCCCTCTTAAACGGGAATCAGGTCAGGCGTAGTTCAAATTACATCATAAAGGAAATCGTAAGTGGTTACACATAGTATCGTTTCACTGCGTGTGAATTGATTGGCTTCGGCCAGACTTCTCCGTCCATTTCTGCAAGCATAAAGGCTCCTCCATTTAGAACCCGGTGAACTATGTACGGACCTTGCCAGTTGGGAGAGAATTTCCCCCTGGCTTCAACTTGATACGGGAATATCTTCTTCAACACCAGTTGCCCCGGTGTAATCTTCCTTGGCTTGATTCTTTTGTTGAAGGCTCTGGACATTCTGTTCTGATACAACTGACTGTGGCAAACTGCATTCATCCCTTTCCCATCTATAAGGGCTAACTGCTCGTAGCGACCTTTTACCCATTCTGCGTCGTCCAACTCTGCTTCTTGTATGATCCTTAAGGAGGGAATCTCTACCTCGGCGGGGATGACCGCCTCTGTACCATAGACCAGCATGTAGGGAGTTGCTCCGGTCGATGTGCGGACTGTGGTGCGGTATCCCTGTAAAGCGAATGATAACTTCTCATGCCATTGTTTGTGACTTTCGACCATCTTCCTTAGTATCTTCTTGATATTCTTGTTGGCTGCCTCCACGGCTCTATTCATCTGAGGCCTGTAGGCTGTAGAGTTCTTATGTTTGATCTTGAATGCCTCACACATTGCTTTCATCAAGTGGATGTTTAGATTGGAACCATTATCAGTGATGATTGATTCTGGAACCCCGAATCGGAAACAATACGATCACGGACGAAGTCTGCCACAACTTTCTTAGTCACTGCTTTGTATGATCCTGCCTCAACCCATTTAGTAAAATAATCGATTGCCACCAGGATAAATCTGTGCCCATTTGATGCGGCAGGCTCGATAGGTCCAATGATATCCATCCTCCAGGTGGCAAATGGCCACGGTGAGCTTGTTGCAGTAAGCTCGTTTGGAGGCACCTTTATCATGTCTGCATGTATCTGACAGCGATGGCACTTGCGAACGTACTGGATACAGTCTGTTTCCATAGTTATCCAAAAATACCCTGCTCGGAGTCTCTTCTTTGCTAAGACAAAACCATTCATGTGCGGCCCGCATGTCCCTGCGTGCACTTCGTCCAATAGTCTGGATGCTTCTTTTGCTTCGACACACCTTAGCAAACCCAAATCGGGATTCCTCCTGTACAGGATTCCTCCGCTGTGAAAGAAGTTGTTGGATAATCTCCGGAGCGTGCGCTTTTGAGTGGCGTTGGCAAGTTCTGGATATTCCCCTGTTGTCAAGTACTCCTTGATGTCGTGGAACCATGGTTTTCCGTCTGCTTCTTCCTCAACGTGAGCACAATAAGTTGGCGGATCATAAATCTTTACTGGGATGGGATCGATGAAATTTGTGTCTGGATGCTGGATCATGGATGATAATGTGGCTAATGCGTCAGCGAACTCGTTCTGGACCCTAGGGACATGCTGAAATTCTGTCTTTGTGAATCTTTTCCTCAACTCCTGTATGTGATGTAGGTAGGGAAGTATCTTAGAGTTTTTGGTGGCCCATTCTTCTCGAACTTGATGTATGAGCAGGTCTGAGTCCCCGATCACTAGTAACTCTTGAATGTTCATGTCAATGGCCATCTTGAGCCCCAGGATGCAGGCTTCGTATTCGGCTATATTATTTGTGCAAGGGAACCTGAGCTTGGCGGATACCGGGTAGTGCTGGCCGGTTTCTGATACTAGGACTTCCCCTATGCCAACTTCTTTAAAATTTGCGGCTCCGTTGAAAAACAACCTCCAACCATCGTAGGATTCTGCAATATCTTCTCCTACAAAGGATACTTCTTCGTCAGGAAAATACGTTTTCAGTGGTTCGTATTCTCCTTCAATGGGATTCTCGGCAAGGTGATCTGCTATGGCTTGACCCTTGACTGCTTTCTAAGTCACGTAAACAATGTCGAACTCACTCAAGAAGATTTGCCACTTGGCGAGCTTGCCAGTGGGCATGGGCTTCTGGAAAATATACTTCAGCGGGTCCATCCTGGATATGAGATAAGTAGTGTGGGCACAGAAATAATGCCTCAATTTTTGAGCTACCCAAGTCAGAGCACAACAGGTGCGCTCTAATAGAGAATACCGGGCCTCGTACGGGGTGAACTTCTTACTGAGATAGTAGATGGCTTGCTCCTTTCTCCCCGTTTCATCATGTTGTCCCAGAACACAACCGAATGCTCCATCCAATACCGCAAGGTAAAGCAATAGAGGTCTTCCTGGCTCGGGAGGAACCAAGACTGGCGGCGTTGACAGGTATTCCTTGATTCTGTCAAAGGCTTTCTGACAATCGTCGGTCCATCTAGTAGCAGCATATTTCTTTAGCATTTTAAAGATGGGTTCACAAATGACTGTGGACTGAGCTATGAACCGGCTGATATAGTTGAGTCTCCCCAGGAAACTCATCACGTCTTCTTGTCTTTGCGTGGCATTCTGAATGGCTTTGACCTTTGACGGGTCCAATTCTATCCCTCGACGGCTCACGATGAAACCCAGTAGTTTTCCGGCAGGAACCCCGAATGCACATTTGGCGGGATTCAGTTTTAGATTATACCTTCTCAGCCTGTTGAAGAACTTTCTCAAATCTTCCATATGATCAGTGGCTTTCTTGGATTTGATGATGACGTCGTCCACATATACCTCGATCTCCTTGTGTATCATGTCGTGAAAAATAGTAGTCATGGCTCTCATATAGGTGGCGCCAGCACTCTTCAACCCAAATGGCATCATTTTGTAACAATACATTCCCCACGGCGTGATGAAAGCCGTTTCCTCTGCATCTTCCTCGTCCATCCATATCTGATGATATCCGGCGAAACAATCAACAAAAGACTGCAGCTCATGCTTGGCGCAGTTGTCGATAAGAATGTGTATGTTTGGCAAGGGGAAGTCATCTTTGGGACTGGCCCGGTTGAGATCCCGGTAGTCGACACAGATTCTAACCTTCCCGTCCTTCTTTGGTATCGGCACGATGTTGGCTAACCATGTAGGATACTCTACCACCTTGAGAACCTTAGCTTTGACTTGCTTAGTAACCTCTTCTTTGATTTTCAAACTCATGTCGGGCTTGAATTTCCTGAGCTTCTGCTTTACCGGCGGACAGGCTGGATCTGTTGGCAGTTTGTGAGCTACAATGGCTGTGCTGAGACCAGTCATATCATCATACGACCAGGCGAATATGTCCTCATATTCTTTTAAAAATTCCGTATACTTTTCCCTTTCTGATGGCGACAAGTGAACATTGATGCGATTTTCTTTGACGTTCTCTGTATCTCCCAAATTAATGACCTCAGTTTCTTCCAAGTTGGACTTAGGTCTATTCTCAAAATTCTCAACCTCTCTGATGACCTCTTCAGGTATTTCATCTTCTTCTGAGTCTATGTCCTTTTGTTGCGTTGTTTTGTTGCAAGTCACAGTCGTTGGTTCATCGTCAAGATAAGTAATAGTAATGCTGTATAAAATAGAGTAAATGATAGAGAAAATAATAAGCGAGATATATATGATAAACTGAAATGCTTTGATTAAATTCAAAGCTGTTTGAAACATCGGAGCTCTTTTCGAAATTAAAGACAATGCGGGAAGAAAATCAACTAGTAAAGTAAACTAAAAATTCGATGCATGCTGCTTTTGTTTAGCCTTGCTACCCCGAAAGCCTCCGGGCTCTGACGGTCCTAATTGACCAGTTGCTGAGGCGGTCTCCCCTGCTTACAGCTTGTACGGAAGGGCCTTCCTCCCCTTCCTCCTCAAAAAGAACACAACAGTCAATGTCATCATCCTTCAGGAACAAATTCTTCATGGCTGCCAATGTTTCATCTTCTTCGGACCCATATATAGTATCTGCTGGCTGGAAGGTCTCCTTCAGGTTAGGTATCGAAAACTCCAATGGATAGTAGGGGCCGCGCCATGGTGGCGACCAGTTCTGGAATTCCTTCCAAGTATAACCATACCCTAAGCCAAAGGTAGTGCCATGCTTCTTCAGTTTGATGGGCTTAGTGACCCCTGAAGATTTTTACCAAGTCCCTTTCCAGGCTCGTACCCACACCAATTCAGGATACTTTTGATCTTGTTGTCCCACCACTTGTCTTTGTCTACAGCGTTGACCCTTTCGATGTGGTGGTATGTCTCTCCGCCTATTCTCCTTCTGCCCCCAATGATTGGGATAGTCTGGCGACTATATATGGGGTTACTACCATCGCCATGAATGATTACCTCTTGGTGGTTCCATTCAAACTTTACCGCCTGATGCAGGGTTGGTGCTACGGCTCCGGCAGCGTGGATCCAGGGGCGTCCCAACAGCAAGTTGTAGGATGCCGGGACGTCTATCACTTGGAAGTCGACGTCGAACCATGTTGGCCCCATTTGCAAGCACAGGCTGATTTCTCCAATAGTAAATCTCTGGGATTCATCGAAGGGTTTGACATTGATAGCCCCATCTTTGATCTCATGCAGGCTTTTTCCCAAGGTTCTAAGAGTTATTTAGCGGACAGATGTCGAGGCTTTATCCTCCATCAATCAGGACTCTAGTGATGAAATAATCTTCACATTGCACGGTGATGTGCAGTGCTCTGTTATGGCTCAAACCTTCTGGCGGCAACTCGTCTTCATGGAAGGTTATTTTATAGCTCTCCAACACTTGCCCCACCATATTCGCCATTTCACCCCTGGTTATATTGCTGGGCACATAGGCTTCGCTTAGTATCTTCATTAAGGCATTCTTATGAGCGTCTGAACTCTGCAGAAGAGCCAGGATAGATATCTGTGATGGTGTTTTGTTCAGCTGTTCAGCGACTGAGTACTCCTTAGCCTGTATTTTCCTCCAAAGATCGTCGGGTCCTGTCTCAATGGGACGTCCCGGGGCTTGCTTACCGGATTCATCTAGGTGCTTTGGGATGTAGACCCTCCCTGTTCTAGTCATTCCTTGTGCGGCAATCGTTTCTCCTGTCTTCGTTTTTCCTTTCCTCCTAGCTTCGATAGTGTAATCCCATGGTATGGCATTTGAGTGGAATGGTGTTATGTCAGTCATTGCCACCGGAATAGGCACCCTTGGTGGTAACACAGCAACTTCAAAGGGTGTAGGTGCCTTTGGAACTCCAAATTCAACCTCGATTGGTCCGGGCACCTTTGCAGAGGGAGGCTCTTCAAATTCAAGAGGTATAGACATATTTACTTCGTCGTCCATGGAGGGCTGATTCTGCACAACAATTGGGTTAAGGGTAACCGCTGGCTTCTTTGGTTCATCCCCTTCAGCAATCAAACCTATTGACCCTTTGGGGTCCCAATCATCCTCGATCTCGATCATATGAATGTCTCCACCCTTGTGGTCAGGCAGGGGGTTATTACGAACATTAGGAGCAGGCTCCTTTGCTACAATGACCTTATTGTCGATCAGGGTCTGAATCTTATCTTTCAATGAACGGCACTCGTCAAGGGTGTGTCCCTTCATGCCGGAGTGATACGCACAGGTCTTGTTGGGGTTGACCCACTGGGAGAAATTTTCTGGAGCTTTGGCTGGGATAGGAGTGACGTAACCAGCAGCTTTAAGTCTTTCATATAACTGGTCAATCGGTTCAGCGATGGCTGTGTATTGTCTGGGAGGTTTACGGTCAAAATTTGGTCCGGGTCTCGGAAAATTTTGACGGGTGGGTGGTGATTGATAGTAAGAGGGTTGAGCATTATAAGCTTGGTAAACGGGTGCTGGTTGAGAGTATCTGGGTGAGGTGGGTTGATATGTGAGAGGTGGAGAGGATTGGTAAACGGGAGGTGGATAAGAGGGTGCGGGTGCTTGGTAATTCGGGATGGGCTGATATGTAAGTGGAGGCGATGGGTAAGTGGGGTATTTTGGTGGTGATTTGGCTCCCTATGCGACCATCACGGCACTTGCATCTTTCTTCTTGGACACGCCACCAGTTTGTAAAGCCTTATTGGTGGCTTGCAATGCTTCAAGATTTGTAACCATACCATTCTTTATACCCTCTTCGATTCTTTCTCCGAGTTTGATGATATCAGAGAACTTTTGACCCTCCATCAACATCAACCTCTCGTAATATTGGGGATCTTGAGCCCGCACGAAGAATCTATTCATTTGCTCTTCTTCTAGGGCCGGCCTGACCTTTGCAGCTTCTGACCTCCAACGAGTAGCATACTCGCGGAATGTTTCGGTGGGTTTCTTCTTCAAATTCGGTATGTAGAATACATCTGGTGTGTTCTCTGTATTAAACCGGAATCTATCCATAAAGTCCGATGCCATACCTGCCCAACTCGTCCATCTTGGGGTCTTGACTGATGTACCAGGATAGTGCGTCTCCCTTTAAGCTCCTCATGAAGAGCTTCATACGGATCTTCTCATCTCTTCCGACCCCCACTAGCTTATCACAATAGGTCCTCAGGTGGACTCTGGGATCTCCTGTTCCATCAAACATTTTGAACTTCGGAGGTTTGTACCCCTCCGGAAGTTCAACATCTGGTTGAATGCACAAGTCCTCGCAATTCAATCATTCAATGCCTTTGTTACCTTCTACGCCCTGAATTCGACTGGTTAATTTCTTGAGCTCTGCCGCTAAGTTCCTGATGAGGGAGTCCTTGTCATCAGACTCAGGTGCATTTGAGATGGGTTGGGCGTAGTGGGGTACAGTATCCACGTAAATAGGAGTGTTGTGGAGATGGTCATTTGTGGTGTTCAGTGGCTCGGGAATGAGTAGTGGGGTGTTATTTGGAGTGTGGCATGTGTTACAGGTATGAGTGGGTTGTATCTGTGGTTGCGGGGTGTTTTGTGGAGGTGCGGGATTTTGGGTGTTGACATCAGGGGCGGTGAGGGAAAATGACAGGTTTGCCAAATTTCGAACCTGATCCAGTTCTTCTCGAAATTTCAACAGCTTTTGTTCCAGTTGTGCAGTAGTTTCCTTAGCAACCGGGGTACCCTGAGGAATCTCAATCTCCTTTCTGGATCTTGTGGAGTATGCTGATGGTGCCACAATGCACAAACTAACCTTTGGGGGGGGGAGGGGGGATAAAGTNTTTTGTTCCGGACAGGACTCGGAGGAGGAGGAGGTGGAGGGCCCTTGGATCTTGTGGAGTATGCTGATGGTGCCAGAATGCACGAACTAACCTTTGGGGGGGGGGAATAAAATTAAAAGAAAAAAACAAAAAGGTAACAAGTTAGTGCGGGTTCTGAGGAAAAAGTATTGCAGTATTTAAACACATTGGGTGAGAATATAAATCGCGCCCTAATTTTGGTGCCTTGTTGTGCCCGAGGTAGGCCNTGGTGCCTTGTTGTGCCCGAGGGAGGCCTAGCGACAAATAGTTTTGGAGAACTTATAATGCTAAATGCCTCATTTTATCGATAAAAATAAGACGAATCCAAAACGACTCAACATAATAGAAAGTAAATGTCACTAGTGGCCATTGGCCTTATCACATCATTAAAGCAAAATAAAGGACTCCTAACTACTTGGTCCCAGAAGGACCTTCCCCCGATTTGGCAGTCTTGTCTCCCTCGAATAGCTCCACTAACTCGCGTAGTCCTAGTAGTAAGTAAGCTCGGGCCAGATGTCCGCCCGCATTTCTTTCGGCGTTTTGGCAGTCTTCGATCCTCTTGATGAACTTTCCTTCCAGCTCTACTAGACCCCGCTCCAAATATCCTAGTTGGTTGTTGGCGCTGACAGCCATTTCTTCCACTCATCGATCAATTTCTGATGGGCTTCTTGTATTTCCCGATGCTCACTTTCACATTCTCGAATTCTCTTGCGCAGTTGATTATACTTAACCTGTGCTTCAGCATGCTCGTCAACAATTCTGTGACCTCGAATGAATCTCGGCTGACCTATGCCATCGTCTTCTAACTAACCCGAATAATGCGGCACGCAACCGGCGTGGTACCTGTCTGGCTCGATGGATTCCTTCCCCAAAACGATTTTGCAATGCCACAAATGCTGAGCTTGGCACCTGTGAGGGCTATCAGCGTCCTGGAAATCAGCCCTGAGGTGACTTGTTTTATCAACCCTTGGTATGATTTGTCAGCTTCCAGCTTGCCTCATGGCTCGGAGAGGAACGTAAGGATAAGTCCCTCTCAAACCAATCAGTATGAGAAATGGTGCATCTCGGGATCGGACAATGAATTCATCCGTAGGGAACCACTCAAACATCCATTGCACCTGGTCTTCTTTCAGATTTTCGAACAATTCTACCCACTCTCTGGCGTCCTCTGGCTGCGCGAACATCTTTGGCATATAATTCATACGCCTCGGCTGGTGGAAGGCGATATGATCATCCCAATCTCTGCGTAGGATCTCCTGTCGGTATTCTCCTTTCTGGAGGTGCTCCATGAGCCAAAGCTGAAGCAATAAGTTGCAACCGTCAAAATGACTGCCTTGTTGTTGACACTTGTTCAAGGCGCGGTATATCTCGGCGACGATCATGGGCACTATGCTGAAAGTTTGCCCACCAATTCCTTCCATCAAAGTTTTGGTTACCATGGCTAGTCTGGTGTGGATCCTAGCCTTCTTCATAGGGAACACGATCATTCCCAAAAAGCAAAACATGAAAACAAAGACCCTTTTATGGACATGCCCCAATGAGGTGATAGCAAATTCGTCTGAATAGGTGCGGTATGACTTGATATGGCCGTATCTTTCGTATAGATAGTCAAACGGGATGTATGAGTCTTTCAAACAGGTTAAGTCTGGGTTTTTCTTCAACCCCGTCATTTTAAGGAAACCCCTTCCTTTGCGATTTTCTGGCATAAGCAGACCCGGAGTCTCCCAAGGAATTCCAGCTAGACCCCCTATCTCTTCAAGTAAAGGAGTCATCTCTAGATCACCAAAACGGAACACATATTTGTCACTATCCCAGAACAATGTTGTAGCCTCTATGATTCTGTTGTTAGGTTGAATCTCTAGGAGAGAAGGCAGATTCCCTCGGTACTTGCGGACGAGTGTTTGATCACTAGAATGGAGGTCGTTCCACCAATTCAGTAGCCTTGGATGAATGTTGGTTACCATGCCAAATCTGGGGATCTCGTGCCTCATTTTCTGCAAAATAGAGTGTTAGGCCCTTACCCCGACCAGACTCGACTATTCAAATCAATAATTACCATAGCAAAGCACTTAAGTTCTCCAAATAAATGCACAGAATGTGGAGGTGTCCGTTTGGGTTTCAAGGAAACCCGGTGGACTTTAGACAAGGCTATCTTAATGAGTCAGTATGTAGACAACATAACTGGCTCGGCTAGGTTTGACCATGATGCATGTACAGTTTAACGGAGTAAGGTTTCTATCTTGAAGTGCTAGACTGGTACCCATGAGCGGACAATAAAAGAGGGAAAGGCACGGAACCGTCGACTACACCATTGATCGACTGGTTTTACCGCAAATATGCCTTTGCCAAATTTAGGGGGTGGTAGTATTGGAAGTGCGCAACTACTCATTATAAGCGTTGCTATTGTATTTGTTTGGCACGAGTGGAATATGATGTTGAAGATGCGGTTTACAAGGATGAAACAGATTGACATGTATTTTCACGTTCATACAATAAAGTTTACAATGATTGCTTAGAAATTACAACAGCATTGATGGAAAAGCAATAAATGAAAGTAACTAAAGAAAAAGAAACAAAAGAAACAAGTTAGTTTCAAATAAAGACATTAAACAAAAGCAATAAAAGAAAGCAATAAAGTCACGTATAGCATGCAATGGTAAAAGCCTAAAGAAGTCCCCAGCAGAGTCGCCATGCTGTCGACGCCCCCTTTTTTTTCCTCGCAGAATTGGGTTCACGACATTTGGGAGGACAACTCTTTTCCCATTTTGGGAATTGGGTTTTTTGAGAGTTTGGAGAGTCGCCACCTAATGATTATTGTGCATTAGGACACTTTTAGAAGAATTAAAGATGCAGACCAGAGTTTTGCGTAAGGGCTTGAAATTATCTCGAGGGGAAGGTGTTAGGCACCCCTCAAGATCCACTAGTGTGATTCCCGGCCATGCTACAATTGTGACTTTAGATGTAAATGTAAATAAACAAGTACAAGAAACACAAAAGGTTAAAAGAAGTGCTGAATTTTAAAGGGGCAATTTTTGTAAAAAAACGTGCAAGTAGAGGAAAAGGTCAAGTACTTAGTGCAAATAATCCGAAAGATCATGCAAGAAGCAGAAATTGAGAATGCAATAGCTTTAAAGATTCAGAAAATTTTGTTAAACTAATAAAGAAGGAGAAAGGGGTCCTAGGTTTATACATTACATGGATCATTCGCACAACACTGGTACTCAATTGTACGCGGAGTGCTATCGTGTAATCATCATCTCCATGTCTACCCTTCCCATCCCGTTAAGGTATTAAAGCGCGGAACGGTATCGTTTACTTATCGCATGCTACTACCCGTCCCAATCCTATTAGTCCCGAGGTATTAGGACTTCTAATCCTAAAGGGGAAGAAAGGGATGGGGGCCTTTGTGGAGTTTAAAGGATAAAATTCTAGCTCGACATTCAAAACAAGTATCAAGTAAAAGGGGAGGACAAGCAAGCATACAAGGCACAAATTAACCCCAGAAGTCAAACAATCATTTAGTTTAGCATGCCTTGACAAATACTGATTTGGGTCTTAGATTAAATTAAGCAGCGAGCGGACTGGTTCAACACATGTATTTAAACAGAGAGTCTGCATTAGGCAACTCGGATACAGTTGCCAGGGACTGACCCAATTCATTAATTAACCAACCTTTGTTTGTGAGTTGAAATAAAAACCTAGGCGTAGGATCTATTAATTTCAGGAAAAAGATGCAAAGAGCTACCAGTAGTTTCAGAAAAGATGCAAGTTGATTTTAGAAAAAAGAATTATCAGTTTAAACAAAGAGAAAAGATGCAAACTGATTTAGAAAGGAGTTACCAGTTGTTTCATAAAATATGTAGACTGATTAAAAGATTTACGAGTTTCGGGGGACTGCAGATTGGTTATAGGAAAAAGGTTTACCAATTTTAGCGGGTTTCAGAAGTAGAAAATTACCAGTTTTAGTAAAGACACTAGTTCCAGCAATCGATACTGCTTAAGAGCGAATGATGCTATTAAAGACGAGGTTTCCTATAGGCATGCTTTCTATACATTTATCGATTTTAACACCCTTTCATGACGTTAATAGGAGTCTTATACACATGATGTCTATATGCAACTTTGTTATTAAGCCTATAAACGGTTTGCCTAATGACATTTGTATATGCAGAAATGCAAGAGCCTATAGACATGATCTCTATATGTGTCATTACAGAACATGAATGTTAAATCCTATAGACATGCTTTCTAGGTGATTTTGCGGTAAAGTTAAGCGTTAAATCCTATAGGCATGGTCTCTATGTGACTGAATCAGTATTAAATACCCTATAGGCAGGATTTCTAGTTTGAATAAAAATCCTAACTCATGATTTCTAACCCTTTGATGCAAGAAAAGTAAAGACCCCTCCCACACCCTTTTACTATACTCCCCGAGTTTCATACAAAATTATTACAATCCAATGAATCAAACTCGAAATTAAAAGATACATCAAAAGCTAACAGCTAGATCCGAGTAGCCTAATTCAACCTTAATGTCTAATAACATGCGATAGAGCCACTTCCGGGATCCAGATTTCCAAAGCCTTCTCTTTATCCAAGGTGTTTCAAAGTTCCAAGGAATCTCAGGGATTCCAGGCATTGCTTACACCCAGGATACTATCAGAAATAGAATAGTGCAGTGTGGAAGAGCCAGCTCTCATGCATCCAAGTTCAGAGGAGGCTCAGGAGTCCCAAAGCATGGCTTGCAAGAGAGGGGCATGTCACGCCCCAAATTCGAGGGACATGACCGGCGCCCGACCGGGTAGCCCCAGCCAAGCGAACCTAGGTGCCTTTCCTACCCCATGTTACCCCCTATTTTCCTTACTCGATTATTCAAAGAATTTGCCAAATAATTAATTAAGAACACTTTTTAATTTAGAAAACACATACATACTTACATAATAGTAATGAAATCACCAACTCGTTACCAATGTATGAAAACACGGATCTACACAAGTTTCTAACCCACATCTACTGTCTACGGAGCCTCTAAAAGTACAACAGGATAATATAGTATTTGCCGGTAACAATGCTCCGGCTATACCTTACACAAAATCAAAAAAAAATAAGACTCCGAAAACAAGCGGCCTGAGCCACGCAGGGCCCCGAGAGGAAAGGGGCTCACCAAAAGCTGATGGAGGACGAAGGGGAGCTACGATCGGTGGGCTGGAGTACCTGCTACGGATCCACCTACAGTCATAACACGAATGTAGCGCCCCCGGCAAAAGGGACGTCACTACATTTGAATTGTACTGGTATGTATAACAAACTTTACCCTGAGTAACCTCAAACCATACACGAATAACAAACAATAGAGGGAAACATCAATCGAATACACACAAGGAAAAACAATCAAGGCAAACAAGTTGACAATCCCTCCTTTTCCCCATCATCATTTCCACATTATCAATTTCTCAATGTTCTCATGTTTCATTTCAATAGTGATATCGATCACTTTCCACCCTTATTACCTCGGTCACCCTTATTACCTCGGCCACCCTTATCACCACAACCCACACCTTATTACTTCGTGTTGCGGCGCGCAACCCGATCCCACCGAGCAATCACAATTCACAAACAATAGCACAACAACAACAATTTACAAGGAGAACAACAACAAGTTTCAGGAATAACAACAACAAATCCCAATAACAACAACAACACATCTCAAAGAACAACAGCACAACTCACACAGAGTTTATATGACTATCAATGCCATTTCCATCTTTTTCAACAGCCCGTTGTACCATTTAAATCACAGCAATAATTTTCCACAGCTAGCCACAAAGGATGTTACCACAGTTATTTCGATATCACCAATTTCGATTCCTTTCCATCATTTATTCCACAGTTCTTACCACATAACACATTCGCAATTACAACTTGGTTTATTGCCATTTACTTGCACAACCAAATCGAACGTCTTAACCAACAACGTTTAAGGCACAACATTGACATGAATTCACAAATGGTTTACACAAGAAAACACATACTACTCACAAGAGTTTAACTTCACAACTAATCCATGAAGATATCACATACCAAGTATTTGGACACCAAGCATGGCGATTTTACAAAGGTTAAAGTTAGCCATACATACCTGGAGTTGAATCCCTTTTTAATTTCTACTTCCAATTCACCAAAAATCTAGCAACGGCAATATAGCACACAAATTAATACACATAGCTTAGAATTCAAGGTTCAAAATCACTACCCGAACATATTTAGGTTATTAACCCCTTCTTTGTACAAGTCTTTGCTCCCACCCAATTACTTCCACTAGGTTTATGGTTTTAATGGACATGCATGTATGATTTCAACCATTACAATCAAGAACCAATGCATGAGACTCCCCCCTTAGTTTAAAACAGAAATTCAATGAAAAAGGGTTAGGGATTTTACCTGCAAGAAGAAGGGGGATGAAGATAAGCTTGAGATTTCCCGGCCCGGATAGTTTTGAAGAATCAAATTTTGGAGGTGATGACTTTCTCTCTCAAGACCCTCTCTTTCTCTCTCTTATTTTGTGCAGAAGATCGTTAAAGAATGAGGGGTTGGGTGTTTTATTACAAAAGGGGTCGGGTTTTAAAATTTGGAAAAATAGAAGTCGAGCAAGGTCTGCGGTCGCATTCTGCGATCGCAAAATTGAAATGCGGTCCGCAGATGCGATCGCAGAAGTGCCCCCAAAACTCTGAGGGGTCTGTTTGGGTCTGCGACAGGAATGCGGACAGGAATGCGGTCCGCATTCCTGTTATGCGGTCGCATTATGCACCGCAGAACTGACCTTCACCAATCCTTGAGGAATTTATGCAACGATTATGCGGTCCGCATATTGGTTATGCGATCGCATAATAGACTGCATTTTCAACACTAATTTTGACAATTCTTCTGTTTCACTCTGCGGCAGAAATGCGGTCCGCATCTTAAATCTGCGACCGCATTCTGGCCGCAGAATTGCATTTTTCTGGAAAATTGATTCTTTTGGTTTTTTTAAAAGCTTAGATCAATACCAAGGGTCCGAACCGCGGCGAGCAAGCTCGTCGCGAAGAATTCTACGCATTCCTAACACATATTCGGAGTCGACACCACAACATACTAGGTTTTGAGCCAAAAATTTTACGGGGCCTCACAGGGCAGAACTTATAGCTAAGTGTAAGTGCAAAGTGAAAGGGAATTGGGGAGCCATGACAGGTGGTGGTCATACCTAGCTACAAAGTAGGCTGGCACACCCCTGACCACTTGATTGGCCGAACAAGTTAGGAGCAGACCTTTTGAAGGTCAGACCAAAGTCTAGATAGTGATTAGGACACTATCAGACCCCAGTCCAGGGATCAGACACATAAAAGGGGAAAAAGGAATGGGCATTGATTGAGTTGGGGATTCAAAGAATCCAGTTCAGAATCATAGACATCAAATGGGAGTGTTGTTATGCCCTGAACCGTAACTCACATACAAAGGGTAAAGGGTAAGGGGATTCACATACAAACAATAATGACAAAGATGCAGAAAAAAAGGTAAAGGAAAGCATAATAGAACTAGGATGTGAAACACATAGTGGAAGAGAAGTATTTAAACTAAGATGGACGTACCAGTTGCAAAGTAAGAGAATAGCAGAGTAACCACAGCAAGCAAGCAGCAAAAACAACTCAGGTTTTCAGCAGAACACTTGAAGATTCAAGGAGAGCTTAAAGGGTATTTCAGAAAGCAAAGAGGAGAAGTACATAGAACTGGTCTGTGTATTTGAGAGAAGAAGGGAGTAGAAAGCAGTTTCCCTATTATTGCTTGATTGTTACTTACTCGTTGTTACTGACCTTTGAAAAGGGGAGGGCTGAGCCCTTTATGTAGTTTTGAAAACAGGTGAGGCGGGCACAAAGGTATAAACATAGAAACTAATCAAATTAGTATCAATTAGGGTAGACAGACTCCTTTAATTAAGGGTCTAGTTCAGACGACTAAGAAGGAAGAGAGAATCAGTTTATTAAGGCTAAATTAAGGTAAAGAGACCATATAGTGCAGAAATAAGGTCACATACACAATTGGATATTTAAGGAAAGAGGGCACAGTAGTAAGAATAATGTATACGTTTAAAAATTAGTCAAAAGATCTCGGCTCCAGTTGTAAATCACAAAGAGACTGAGATAATTAAGGAAGTAAATAATTCAAACGTTGGTACAAAATCACAGAAGATACAGGATCAATTATTTAAGAAAACATCAGTAAGGTAAAAGAGGTTCAATCAAGAGAAATTAGTGACGAATTTCTTAGCCTGATTAAAGGAATTTCGAAAATAAAACTTTGAAAGGGAAGCTTATATATAAGCATGCAGTTTAAAACATAGAAGAACAATGAGAGTTTTTTTCCATAATCATAGGCAAATAAGTTCACAAGTTCGATTACAGACTCGTCATGAGTCTGTAAACCTAGGGTTTCAGAGTGAAACCCTAGTGTCTTTCACTTCAAAGAAAAGAAAACCCCCCAAATCTTAGGGTTTCACATGGAGTCGGAGGTGAGGGAATCGTTCAAAGTCACAGAGATAGGCAGATATGCACAAACAGAAGTAAGAGGAAATTACGAGTTTTCAGACGAAGGTAGGCAAGAGCATGATCAACAGAACTCAGAAACAAAATCAAAGCATGAGCTTAAACACATAAGCAAAAGCGAGTCAATAACCTAGGCTAACATGTGAACAAAAGAGGTAAAAGAATCTCCGTAAAAGATCCAGTAAGAAACACAAGAGCAGGCTTGAACATAACAAGGAATAAAACAACGAGCATGAACACACATAAAAAGAGTAAAAGAATCAGAAACATTTAGAAACCATTTTTCAGAAAACCCTAAAAATAGGATTCGAACAGTTTTGAAAAGGGAAAATTGGGGAAAAACTCTAAAATGGCACACACAGCATAGATCTAGCATAGATCTAGACGAATAAGCGAAAAAGGAACCTCGATTAGGCTAGGGTTTCTGAGAACCCAAAAGGACGAGAAGGCTTGGAAGTCTCGAGAATTGTTCTGAGCTAGCAAGGTCGAATCCAGGCTCGAGAGGCTGAGATACGCCGGAGCAAAGCCGGAAACGGCCAAAGAAACTCGAACCGGCCAGGGTCTGGATGAAAACTTTCGAGGTCTAGCCTCGAATTTTCAATAAGCAAGCGTGTGAGAGCAGGAGATGGTGGGTAGAGGTTGTCCATGACTAGATTAGCCATGGATTCTGGAGGTAGGTGGATATTAGGGTTGCAGAGGTTGAGAGGGTTTGAGAGAGACGAGAGGAACCAGAGGCGGCGGATTTGGAGAATGGGGATAGGGTTAGGGTCGTTTGGGAATTAAAATGGTAAGTAGGAAATGTGGCCGTTGATCATTTTGATCAACGGCCTGGATCAAAAGGAAGCCGGGCGGGTAAAAATAAACGGGCCGTGGGTTGGGTTAATTAAGAAATTGGGTAGGGAATTTTGGGTCTGATTTGGGCTTAAGATTGAGGTTAATTTCGAGCTAAAATTGAAATGCAAAGGGCTAACTCTTAAATAGCCACTTTTCCCTTGTTTTAATTTATAAAAAATAGGAAAATAATTTCTGGAAATAAATCAAATGTGATAAAATGATTAATGATACATAATTATCAAATTAAAAATACTGGAGTCAATTTTATAAATATAATTACAATTGAATCTTTAAAGAGGCTAGTATTGCAATTATATGCAATTTAGTTTTAAAAATACCAAATGAATTTGTAAAAATATGCAAAAATCATGTTAGCTATGTTTTGATGTAAATATGAGAATAAAATAAATCATTCACCAAAATGACAAATTTTGGGAATAATTATTGGATTTTATGTTATAAAAATAGGCAATAAATTGGTTTAAAAATCATCAAAAAATATCAAAGCTCATGGGTGTGCTTATTTATGCACAAATATGCTATTTTAGAAGTATTTTGGGTACAAAAAATACATAGGAAAAAATTGGGTATCAACAGCTGCCCACAACAAAGCTCTTCATCTGAAGTTAATGAAAGAAATGCGAGGGATATTATGTGAAAAGGGTCATGCTGGATGGTGGTTCCGGAGTAGATATTTGCCCTCTCTCAACTTTGCAAAGAATGGAGATCGGTACTGAGAGAATCAAGCCCAACAACGTCTGTGTGCGTACCTTTTATGGCATCAAGAGAGACACCATAGGCGAGATTGATTTGATTTTGACTATTGGACCTGTGGATTTTGAGGTGACCTTTCAGGTCTTAGACATGGATACTCCTATAATTTCCTCTTGGGAAGACCTTGGATTCACGCAGCAGGGGTTGTACCTTCCACTCTCCACCAGATGGTGAAATTTGAACATGAGGATTAAGAGATTGTAGTCCATGGAGAGGACGAGCAGTCGATTTACCGGGACCCATCAGTCTCATGTCTCGAAGCCAGAGAAGGTAGTGAACATATAGTTTGTCAAGCTTTTGAAGTGGTGGTCGCAGACCAATGTGAAGAAGGAAACCCTTGAACTCAACCCTTTCTCTCAAATGCGTCAATTATGGTTGCCAAGGAAATGATCAGGCATGGTTACAAACCCGGGAATGGGCTCGGGACGTCATTGCAAAGAATCACCAAACCTATCACTCTGGCTGCTAGCGAGAAGTTCTTTGGTAGGTTTCCAACCCACGCCAGCTGATGAAAAATGGGCAGATAAACGAAAGAACAATTGTTAGGTCTTACCTCAGCCGATTCCGCATCTTTATAGAACATTTGTCAGGCCGAAGTACAACAAGGAAGAGGAAGATGAGGCCTTCACGGCCGAGGAAATTGAAGAAATCTGTGGGGCTATGAGGCAGATGTTGTATGAAACCCACATGGTTCAGCCGGGAGAAGGCTCAAGCACCGCTGAGGTGCTATACATGGGACCCAATGCCAAGTTGCAAAACTGGAAGGCTACTCCGTTCCCAATCAGGCGGGAATCTCGGTAGTCCAGTCCTGCCACCTTTTCTACATCACGAGTTATTCAGGGTGTAACTTGGATGTTTCTTTTAGTTTCCTGTCTTTAATTTCCAATGTAAACCCTGTTATCTTCAAAATTCAATGAAATGAAATCAATATTTCATCGTTCATATCTCTTTATTCTTTCTAATTTTGTTACTTTTTCTTATTTATTCTTTCAGTTCTAATAATGCGGCTTTAAATAACATGACATGCTTGCGGACTTCATGCCCAGATCCGAACACGCTGTCTAATTGTGAAATAATGAATCAAGAACCGCAATATGATGAAGAAGAGGCTTTTAGGGAAATAAATCGAGAATTGGAACAATTTGAGAATAAACCTAAGCCGAACTTAAATGATACCGAGCCGGTTAATTTGGGTAGTTCTGAAGAAGTCAAAGAAACCAAGATAAGCATTCACACAGATGAAAAAACCTGGGACGCATTGATCCAACTGTTGTTTGAATTCAAAGATGTGTTTGCTTGGTCATACGATGACATGCTAGGACTAAGTGTCGATTTGGTGGTTCACAAGTTGCCAACATACCCCGATTATCCCCCTGTCCAGCAAAAGCAAAGTAAGTTCAAAACTGATATCAGTGACAAGATTAAAGAAGAGGTCACAAAACAGTTGAAGGCGGGAGTGATCCGAGTGGTCCGGTACACCACATGGTTAGCTAATGTAGTTCTAGTGCCAAAGAAAGACTGGAAAATTCGAGTATATGTGGACTACAGAGATCTGAACAAAGCAAGTCCCGAGGACAACTTCCCTTTGCCGAACATCCACATCCTTGTTGATAACTGCGCCAAACATGAGATATAGTCTTTCGTGGATTGTTATGCAGGATATCACTAGGTGTTGATGGATGAAGAGGATGCGGAAAAGACAGCTTTCACCACACCCTGGGTCCCCTATTGTTACAGGGTCATGCCTTTTGGCCTAAAAAATGCCGGGGCAACCTATATGATGGCCATGACTGCTATTTTTCATGACATGATGCACTAAGATAGAGGTTTATGTGGTCGATGTAATCATCAAATGCAGAACCCAGGACGACCATGTTCGGGATCTGAGAAAGTTCTTTGAGAGTCTGCGTAAATATGATTTGAAGCTGAATCCAGCTAAATGTGCATTTGGGGTTCCGTCTGGCAAACTTTTGGGATTTATAGCAAGTCAGAGGGGCATCGAGCTAGACCCAACAAAGATAAAGTCTATTCGGGATTTGCCTCTTCCAAGAACCAAGAAAGAGGTCATGAGCCTGCTGGGAAGGTTGAACTACATTAGCCGGTTCATTGCTCAGTTGACTTCCACATGTGAACCCATCTTCAAGCTATTAAAGAAAGATGCAGTAGTCAAATGGACGGATGAGTGTCAAGAAGCCTTTGACAAAATCAAAGAATACCTGTCGAACCCGCCAGTCTTGGTCCCACCTGAACCTGGGAGGCCTTTGTTTTTGTATTTGACAGTCTTGGAGAATTCTTTTGGATGTGTCCTCGGACAACGTGACGTGACAGGGAAAAGAGAGCAGGCGATCTACTATTTGAGCAAAAAGTTCACAAGTTATGAAGCCAAATATACTCTGTTGGAAAGTACTTGCTGCGCTCAAACTTGAGTTGCTCAGAAGCTGAGGCATTACTTGCTAGCCTACACCACTTACCTCATTACCAGGTTGGATCCTCTGAAATACATATTCCAGAAGCCAATGCCCATAGGGAGGTTAGCAAAATGGCAGATCCTGCTTATTGAATTTGACATAGTCTATGTCACCCACACGGCAATGAAAGCCCAGGCTTTAGCGGATCACCTGGCTGAAAACCCTGTCGATGATGAATACCAGCCCTTGAGCACTTACTTCCCGGATGAAGAGGAAAACTCAGTTGAGATAACATCAGAAGACACCAATGCTTGGAAAATGTTCTTCGATGGAGCTGTGAACGCAAAAGGCGTTGAAATTGGGGCAATTTTGATCTCACCCACCGGTCAGCATTATCCAGCCACTGCCCGGCTTCGATTTTTCTGCACAAACAACACTGCCAAGTATGAAGCCTCATTATGGGTATGAACATGGCAATCGACCAAGATGTCGAAGAACTGTTGATCATGGGAGATTCGGATCTGATTATCCGACAGGCTCAAGGAGAATGGGAAACTCAAAATGTCAAACTTATTCCCTACAGGCAACATGTGGAAGATCTTAGCAGGCGGTTCAAGTCAGTTGAGTTCAGTTACATTCCTCGTTTTCACAATGAGTTGGCCGACGCGCTCGCTACTTTGGCCTCGATGCTGCCATACCCAGACAATGCCCACATTGACCCGTTGGAAATACAAATCCGGGAAAGACACGATTACTGCAATACGGCTGAGGCAGAACCAAATATTCAGCCATGGTATCATGATATCAAGAGATTCCTGAAAACCAAAGAATATCCCGAGCAAGCCAGTGGATATCAAAAGAGGTCCATTAGACGGCTCGCAAGCGGTTTCTTCTTGAGCGGTGATGTCTTGTTAAGATGTGTTGACGCCGAAGAGGCCGGAAGAATCATGTGTGAAGTGCACGCAGGAGTGTGCGGACCCCACATGAACGGGCACGTTTTGGCAAAGAAAATCCTCCGAGCAGGCTATTACTGGATGACTATGGAAAAAGACTGCTTCAGTTTCATCTGTAAATGTCATCAGTATCAGGTGCACGGTGATTTGATTCATGCACCACCTATAGAACTGCATCCCATGTCAGCACCTTGGCCATTTGTTGCCTGGGGCATGGACGTCATTGGGCCGATCGAGCCAAAAGCTTCAAATGGGCACAGATTCGTACTAGTTGCCATCGACTACTTCACAAAATGGGTTGAAGCAATCACTCTCAAAGCTGTCACAAAGAAAGCTGTGGTAGACTTCGTGCACTCCAACATCATTTGTCATTTTGGTATTCCTACAACTATCATTACGGACAATGCTGCAAACCTGAATATTCATTTGATGAGGGAGATATGTGAACAATTTAAGATCACACATCGGAACTCTACCCCTTATCGGCCCAAAGATAATGGTGCCGTCGAAGCAGCAAACAAGAACATCAAAAAGATTTTGAGAAAGATGATTCAATGTTCCAGGAAGTGGCATGAAAAGTTGCCGTTTGCATTGTTGGGATACCGCACTACTGTGCGCACATCAGTCGGAGCAACCCCATATCTTTTGGTTTATGGCATTGAAGCCGTGATACCCGCAGAAGTTGAAATCCCTTCTCTTCGGATCATTGTGGAAGCTGAAATCAAAGACTGAGTGGGTCAAAACCCGTCTGGAACAGTTAACCTTGATCGATTAAAAGCGAATGGTCGCAGTCTGCCACGGGCAGTTGTATCAACAAAGAATGGCCCGTTCCTACAACAAGAAAGTGGGGCCTAGAAACTTTGAAGTGGGGAAACTCGTTTTGAGGCGTATTCTCCCCCATCATCAGGAAGCAAAAGGAAAGTTTGCTCCTAACTGGAAAGGCCCATACATAATCAGAAAATTGTTGCCAAGAGGGGCGTTATACTTGGGAGACATCGAAAGAAATGACCCCGAAACAGCTTTAAATGCAGACGCAGTCAAAAGGTACTATGTCTAATCCTTCTGCAGCAATGACATTATCCGATTGGGATGACGAAGGCTTTCATTCTCGCTACCCCAAACACTCCAATCCTTTGCTAACCCTTTGAGCCGGTTACCTTTCTTTCATTACCCTCTTTGGAACTTGAAGACGTTTGTAAAAAAAATGAAGAGAAAGATAAAGAAAAACAACAAAACAACAAAAACAAAATTTTTCCTTGAACTACGTTCGACTTGATTCCGAAAGGATACGTAGGCAGCCTCTCTCGGGGGTTCAGTCACACCAAAACAAAAATCCAATTTCCCCCAAAAAGTGAAACTGAGGCAGATATTATAATGGTTTGGCGATGATCTCGCCTGAAAGGTTCCAAAGTTATAATGCGATTCAAATTCTTTTTACTCAACCCTTGTTCAAGTCCTTCCGATCAATCGGTGAAAGGTGTTCAAAATCGGAGAACGTAGTTGTTTGGATTCGATGCAATCAAGATAAGAGAAATAAAATGAGAGAGTCTTACTGGTGAAAACCCACGGGCACCATAAGTCGACGGTGAGCAGAGAAATTGAAAATGAGAGTCTTGTTAGTGAAAACTCGTAAAGAGCACTATAAGGCGACGGTGAGAAGATAAATGAGAGAGGTCGATTGGCAAAAACCCGCAAAGGGCGCCGTTGATCGAAAAGAAGAAACCCCTCACCACCATTGGCACTGAAATAGTCCTGGCAAGGTTTCTCTGTTTTAAAACATGGGTCGCAATGGGTTTATGAGAAGTTGGATTGTGCAGATCGGGCATCCAGTCCAAGAAGCATGTCGTGTCTATTGAAGTCTGCATGCACTCCAGATAAGTCCTTCTTTCCTCCCCGAAAGGGACACTTCTCTTTAAATTCACTTTCTCGTCTTTTGTTTACTTTTCTTTTAATCCCTTACGGTATGACTCTGTTCCGAAACTAATACAAAGAAAAGGTGGCAAGATTGGTATTACAAGGTTCTGCTTAATAAAAGCCAAGTCCAAAGAAAAGTACCCAGCCTCAGCGGGTGCATCAAGTCGTTCCCGACGGGCCATGATGGTCGATGATCTGAAATCAAAGTTATTGAAAATGAAAGAAATCCAAAGTCAAGTGGCCATTAGAGGCAGAATAAAATGAAAGGGCCAAAACCCCATACGGGTGAACCATCATCTGGAAAGTTTGGAAAGTTGAGTTCCTTGGTTTTAGGAAAGAGATCAATCTTCAGAAAAGCCAGCAAGCAGCAGAGGTTCTCGCCAACAGAGTTGGGTCGAGATCAAGTGATCAAAACAATCAAGGCCACAAAACCAACCACCTTTTCAAACTAACAATTGTTCTTTGTTTGAAAAATTTGGGACAGGTGCAATCCAAAGCAACCATGCAAGAAGCAGGTGCAACCAAAAAGAAAAGAAATGCGCAAGTGCTAGAAACAGGTTTGCAGCAACAATCCATAAAAAGGGAAGTCCCATCAAAAATTTTCCCGCATTTACTCATTCCATGAAATAAAAAAAAAAGAGAAGAGAAAGGAAAACAAAATGAAAAAAAAATGGTAGTCCAGAATCCCCAATCTCAATCTTCTACGTTTTGCCAACATAGGGTCTCCAACCCCTAGTTTAGATTACTTTTAGACATAAGGTCTCCATCCCCTTGTCGCCTTTTGCCAACATAGGGTCTCCAACCCCTAGTTGAGATTTTAGACATAGGGTCCCCATCCCCTAGTCGCCTTTTGCCAACATAGGTTCTCCAACCCCTAGTTGAGATTTTTTAGACATAGGGTCTTTATCCCCTGGTCTCCTTTTGCCAACATAGGGTCTCCAACCCCTAGTTGAGATTTTTTAGACATAGGGTCTCCATCCCCTAGTCGCCTTTTGCCAACATAGGGTCTCCAACCCCTAGTTGAGATTTTAGACATAGCGTCTCCATCCCCTAGTCGCCTTTTGTCAACATAGGGTCTCCAACCCCTAGTTGAGATTTTTAGACATAGCGTCTCCATCCCCTAGTCGCCTTTTGCCAACATAGGGTCTCCAACCCCTAGTTGAGATTTTTAGATATAGGGTCTCCATCCCTTAGTCGCCTTTTGCCAACATATGGTCCCCAACCCCTAGTTGAGATTTTAGACATAGGGTCTCCATCCCCTAGTCGCCTTTTGCCAACATAGGGTCTCCAATCCCTAGTTGAGATATTTTTAAGCATAGGGTCTCTTCTCCCTAGTCGCCTTTTGCCAACATAGGGTCTCCAATCCCTTGTTGAGATTATTTTTAGACATAGGGTCTCCATCCCCTAGTCGCCTTTTGCCAACATAGGGACCCCCTAGTCGCCTTTTTCCAACATAGGGTCTCCAACCCCTAGTTGAGATTTTAGACATAGGGTCTCCAACCCTTAGTTGAGATTTTAGACATAGGTTCTCCATCCCCTAGTCGCCTTTTGCCAACATAGGGTCTCCAACCCCTAGTTGAGATTTTAGACATAGGGTCTCCATCCCCTAGTCGCCTTTTGCCAACATAGGGTCTCCAACTCCTAGTTGAGATTTTTAGACATAGGGTCTCCATCCCCTAGTCGCCTTTTGCCAACACAGGGTCTCCAACCCCTAGTTGAGATTTTTTAGACATAGGGTCTCCATACCTTAGTTGCCTTTTGCCAACATAGGGTCTCCAACCCCTAGTTGAGATTTTTAGACATAGGGTATCCATCCCCCAGTCGCCCTTAGCCAATATAGGGTCTCCAACCCCTAGTTTAGACATAGGGTCTCCATCCCCTAGTCGCCTTTTGCCAACATAGGGTCTCCAACCCCTAGTTGAGATTTTAGACATAGGTTCTCCATCCCCTAGTCGCCTTTTGCCAACATAGGGTCTCCAACCCCTAGTTGAGATTATTTTTTGACATAGGGTCTCCTTCCCCTAGTCGCCTTTTGCCAACATAGGGCTCCAGCCCCTAGTTGAGATTTTAGACATAGGGTCTCCATCCCCTAGTCACCTTTTGCCAGCATAGGGTCTCCAACCCCTAGATGAGATTATTTTTAGACATAGGGTCTCCATCCCCTTGTTGCCTTTTGCCAAATAGGGTCTCCAACCTCTAGTTGAGATTATTTTTAGACATAGGGTCTCCATACCCTAGTCGCCCTTTTGCCAACATAGGGTCTCCAACCCCTAGTTGAGATTTTAGACATATGGTCTCCATCCCCTAGTCGTCTTTTGCCAACATGGGGTCTCCAGTCCCTAGTTGAGATTATTTTTAGATATAGGGTCTCCAACCCCTAGTCGCCTTTTGCCAACATAGGGTCTCCAACCCCTAGTTGAGATTTTTAGACATAGGGTTTCCATCCCCCTAGTCTCCTTTTGCCAACATAGGGTATCCACTCCCTAGTTCAGATTATTTTAGATATAGAGCTCCACTCCCTAATCTCTTTCTCCTAAAGACACATGATCCATGTGTTTACTGTTTTCAATAGAGAAATGGTGCCGAATTTGTTAGAATAACTCACGAAATTTTCCTAGCGAAGACTGGGGCAAAAAAATTTCGTTCGTTTGTTTGTTTTGGTATCTGAGCAGGTTTGGCCTCGAGGCACAAGGTTCGAGACGACCAAAAGAATGAGTCTCAATCCAAAAAAAAAAGAACAAAAAGAAGTCAACTCAAAGTGCAGAAGCGGAGAAAGATGCGGGTTACTCAAGATATGATTGAAGTCGCAAGCTTTACATGTCCCGCCTTGATCCAAAAGCTGAAGAATGAACCAGCTGTTACAGCTGACGAGCATCAAGATTCAGATCGGAGTCTGCAGCAAGAACTAGCCAAGACTCAAGATCGAGCTTCAGAAGAATTATAGATAGGAATATGTAACTCGTAGTTGATAGGTTTAGCTAGTTTAGCTTTTATCTTCCATTTTGGTGTAATAAGGAGCTCAGCAGGCAGTATCAGCAACAGCAACAGTGAAATCACAGCTTCCCGGTAGTTCCAGCTACCGAAACTTCTAGAACTACACTGACCTAATTCTTTTATAGCCAAGGATATGTAGTCAACCTTTGAAGCAAGGTTCGGTCAGGCTCTTTTCAAAAATGCTTCTCAGGGAGTTTCAAATGGGCAAAAATCCCTCATAATTGCTCATTTTATCTTTGCCCGAAAACCCTTCGTGTCTCCGAGCAAAGAGGGGCAGCTGTGAGCATATGATTTTTGCCCCACATGAATTACTCCTACAGATTCCAAGGAATTAGATTTTTCTTTTAATTGTTTGTTATTTTAGGGATTATTGTAGAATTCTCCTAATTATTTGCATTTTTCTGTGCATGTTTAATTTTATTTAATTCATGAAAAATACAAAAATACATTGCATTTGCATTTAGAATTTAATTTTACATTTTTTTAGATTAATTAATAAATTAGTTGTTTTATAAAAATGAAAAAAATCACAAAAATAGCTCGTTTTTGGCATTTTAATTCTTTAATTTTTTATTTTATAGTTCTTCTTTAAATTTAGGACTTAATTAATTATTGTAAATATTATGTTGAGTAATTAATATAATTTGATAGGTTAATTTAGTTTTAAGAGTTAATTTAGGTTTTGTTTTAATTTGAAAAGAAAAGGTTTGAAAAGAAAAAGAAAAAGAAAAGAAAATAAAAGAATCTGATTTTGGGCAACCTTAATTGAACTTCCGTCAGGCACAAACAAATTTGTCCCCTGAAACCCGTCCCAAAACCAGGCCCAAATCGGAGTGTCCAGTATCGGTTTCAAGTTATGTAGGTAAGTTTTTTTTTTGCATTTTTCTGTCCGTTTGTGTTATTTCACCTCCTATTACTCTTCTTTTCTTCTCCTCTTCTTTAGGTAGTTTTTATTCTGACTGAAAAGTGATAAAGGTTCAAACCTAGGTTTTTCCCTTTGGATTGGTTTGTGGTCGGATATATTCCATTTGTTTTCCAGTTTTCTTTTCAACTTTTAAAAAGTTGTTCACTGATTTCGGTTGGTGGATTCATCTGCCTGCTTAGCTTCTATTCATGTCATGTTTAAACTTTTGATTGTTGCCCTTCTTATTTTAGTCTCATAGTTTAGTTTAGTTAGGTTCGTTTCGACTTGATAATTTAGTTAATTCTATGCTTATTTGTGTTAGTAATCAGTCATTTAGTTAGATTTTTAGTTTTGAAATCATTCAAGTTATTTCTTCTTCTGTTTCTCGTGAATTACAAAAATGGATTTCTGATTTGGTTTGGGTCTTGCGGTCATTTCTGACCCATTTTTAAGGGAAGCCCATTCATTGTGGTTTAAGTCTTGGTTCAGACCTGACCCATATTTGGTCTTGGAGTAAAAACAGAGAGTTTAAAGGGTAATTTAGGGAATTTAAGTTAGAGAATCTCTCATAACTGATTTAGGAACCTGCTAGGAAGGTGGGTTTGGGACTGTTTTGAAAAACTAATTTTAAAATTGAGGACATGATAGCAAAAACGAAAATTTGAAAAGGAGTAAAGGGCAAAAAACTGAGATCATTTCTGCTGCCCTAAAATTTCTCTATAAAAGGCTGATTACTTCACTCTCAAGTCAGATTTTTAGAGAGGGAGAACACTGAAAATTATTAGAAACAGCTGAGTCCAAAGCTATTAAAACTTTCTTACAATTTTGGTGAAGAATTTGGTTCTGGTTTCCTATTTCTTTCTCAAATCTCCATAGTCGAACTTTCCTCAATAATTGCTTGTTATTCTGGGTTCAAAAATGGTTTAAGAGCTTGGTTTGTTGCTGTTTGGTTTTGCTGGAACTACTGTTGTTTGCTTCCCTTTGCTGAGTTACAACTGGTGCTTTCTTCTTAACTTCAGGCTATTTTCCTTGTTTATTTGCTAAAACCAGGTACATTTTGGGAGCTTATCAATATGTGGAGTTTGAATTTGAAGCATGTTGAAGCTCTAAACTTGAGTTTTAGTTGAATGTCAAGTTGTATTGCTGAAGATGCATCCATATGCCATGTTAAATTATGTTACTTCTTGTATTTATTCATGCTACGGACCTTGTGATGCATATTAGGCTTGTACTTGGACTTCTATTATAGTGGTTTTAGCATGTCTGCATTTTCTTTTCTGCCAAAGTTGTTAGGTGTTCTTACTGTCATTATGGGCTCAATATAGGATAGGTAGCACATCTTTGGGGTCTTGAATAAATTGTTGCAATCTCAGTGATAGTCAGTTTTAGATTAATCTTCAGAAATGATTTGGCTTGGTTTGGAGTTTGTTCTGTAAAGATGAAATAAATTCAAGGGCTATTGGGTCATTGTAGCTGCTTGGTAGTTTAGAGTATCTACTGTCAAGCTCATTATGTGTGGGAATCATGATAACAATTTTAATGTTCAAACGAATGACATCTCAATTTCCTACATTTGTATTCTGATTGGTTAACGTATTTCATGCTTACCTTTGAAAATTGTTTATGTCTAGTTGGACTTGAATCACAGAAAGGTTGTTTAGTACCCAAAGCTTTGATGCCCAGATTTATTTGCTTTCATGGGGACTCGATCTCGAGTCCAGGCTCTTCGGAATCCACTTTTTCACCAGATTTGGGTTCACTTTGGGCCCAAGATTTGAGATCACGTGCAAATGGGGATTGTATACCCTATGATATTTGGGCCTGTTTTGTTTTTCGAGCCCAGCTCCTCGTTTAGTTGCTGTTGCTGAGCAAATTTTCTTTGAATAATCGATTATTTAAATGCGATGCCCGTTAGTTTTAAATTGGTTTGAGCATTAGCCTAAGATAATTTCAAATTCCTCTAAACCCTCATATAATTAGTAATAACTCTTTTAGATCGAGGTGTGCCATTATTAAATTTTTCATGGCCCTCGCAAAACTCTTATTAATTTGAACAATCGTAGTTTGCTTTAGGCCCGATTTAGATTAGTATTGCGATTATGTATACGTTCGCGTAATATAATTGCAAATTTAACTCGAAAAAGACTCGAGGGATGCGTTCGCGAAACTTCAACCAAACTTTCTTAATAAATCAACAAAAGCATTATTAATCGTGGACACGTTCGCGTGACATGATTTTGACGCGCCAAAAGAAAAGAGTATACGTACGCATAACTCAATTATTTAATTACGAATAACTCAAGTGATTTAAAAGCGGTTAAAAAGATAAATGCACATAGGTCCTAAAAATGAGTAGTTAAACAATTTAAGCCAAGTAATAATCACTCAGCGACCGTGCTAGAACCACGGAATCCGGGAATGCCTAACACCTTCTCTCGGGTTAACAGAATTCCTTATCTAGAATTTCTGGTTCGCAGACTCTTTCAAAATAAAACTTCCTCGATTTGGAATTTAGAATAAACCGGTGACTTGGGACACCATAATTTATTCCAAGTGGCGACTCTGATAAATTAAATAATTCTATTTCGAATAATGTCACTTAAAGTGGAAAAACTCTCTTATATACCGCCCTCCTCGGGTGGTGTAAAAAAAAGGAGGTGTGAAAAGTACTAGAGGTCATGCTGTCACGCCCTAAACTCGGGGAGCACGACCGGCGCTCAACCTAGTTAACCCGGTCGAGCAAGCCTGTTCGACACTTTCTCCCCAACTCACTTACGATCAAGAGAAGGCATGTTTTCATTAATTAGACAATAGGAAGATCATATATTCATTACTATATCATTTCATTAGTTACATCATTGTTATGTTTCAAAATACACATATTCTTATGATTGAGTGGAACAAGAGTCTAAAACACGACATAATCCGTCGACCTTCCTAACACCCATATACCACCCACATAGTGTCTGCGGAGCCTCTAAAGATACAAAAGATAGTGATGATAATGCCGGCAACAAGGCGCCGCCTATACCTCAAAACGTGGTAAAAATATGAACAAAAGATACAATACATGACCCCGGGATGAATTGGGGCTCACCAAGTCTGATGGGAAGATGATGACGTACCGCTAACTGCAATCAACACTGTCTACTATGGAACTGATAGAATATAAGGGTCCACCAAACTCCATAGAGAATCTGGTTCTCTATCAAGTTCAACAGTACACACGCACACTGCAATAAATATAATGACAAGAGGAATTTTACGTGGAAAATTCTCTGCTGAACGGGATTAAAAAGCATGACCTACCCTTGTAAGATTTCAACTTCACTACTGAGCAACTTTTAGATTACAACATATGCAACCTAGGAATTAACCTCTTAATCCCTCACTAACTTGTAATACTCTATTACAAGCCACTTTGTAAAAACTCTATTACAAAGACTTTACAACATGACTAACCTAGCCAAGACTCAAACACACAGGTTTAAGATTTACAAAGAGGTTCCTATAGAATGCTTCTAAGTAAGCTAAGTAGGAAATACAAGTGAAGAACTATTACAAAGTTACAGCTCAACTAAGGACATATAATGACTTGATGTGGGAACTAGTCCATAGTTGTTTTGTTCTATGTTCTTAAAGCACTTGAAACTTTCTTGCTGGATAGTCACGTGAGTGAGCTTGAGTGAAATCTCTAAGTGTTCAAGTGAATGTGTTTTACCTCCCTTGATGTTAATAATACATATATGACCTCACATACAATGATGTAAGCAAGGTAGGTAAAAAGCCTTCCACAGAAAGTTGACTGCTGCACTGTTCCTGTACTGTAGCATCTGCAGGCAGCAACTTTCCAGCTGGAGAGTTGACTTTGTACAGTATCCTCGAGAATTGGTAGGGAAATGTTCCCTCAACTGTTCCTTCCACTCTGAAGAGTTGAATCATATCCCACACTGGATCACAACCCGGAACCTTCTGATCTTAAGGTCTTGTAAATGTGTAACATGTTCCTTATCTTGTTCTGGATAGTAAGTTTGTTAGATCATTAAAACATAAAGCAAAGTACTTATGACCAAATTACTTGTAACCTATCAATTTCCCACTTTTTGATGATGACAAACTGCGAACCAGAAAGAGCCACTTAAAACCAGACTGCGATCCCGAAAAGAGCCACATAGAACCAGACTACGAACCAGAAAGACCTTAAGTTTCCCCCTGAATTTCTGCATTCCCCCTTAATCAGTGCAATTATTTTTCCCCCTTCTGGCATCATAAAAAGATTAGTAACAGGTAAGTTAACTCATGCCACTTATGTGCACACAGTCATGATTAAGAACAGAGCATAAAAGCAAGGTATAAAAAGCAACAAGGGTAAAACTTGCATTAACATAATTTGGATTTTATAGTTGGAGCAGAATCAATGTTACTACCACATTCACAAATTATAACAATCAACAAAAATACCACAAGTAATCATCATAAGAACTGACACTGAGAGACGGGAGCAGAAACTAGATTATAGACTTGACACTGAGGAGATAGAATTTAAGAAGCACTAGGAGGAGAAGGTTTGGAGGCAGAGGAAATTGTTTGGAGGACTAAATCCATTAGAGCATTTACTGACATTTCTTGTCTCTCTTTCAGGTCCTCCACTTGTTTCCTGAGCTCAGCGTTCTTCTTTGATAGGCGAGCAACCTCTTTGCTTTGAGAGCGACTGGAACCAGGTGCCTTTTGCAGCTGACTTATCTGAGTCTCGAGGATAGAATTCCTTACATTCAATGGCCTAATCTCATATGTAGCACTGTTTTGAGCATTTATTAATTGAGATATGGTAGCAGTGCTTGCCACCCCTCCAAATTTCTTTGTACACTCACATTCTTCAAGATTGCCTTTTGACAAAGTTTGCTTCTTGGCGCCCACTTTAACTGGTCTGAATGGAACCTTGAAGTGCTCAAAGACCTTGGTAAGAAGGAACCCATACGGCAGCTCATGATTACCATCTTTAAAGTTTGACACTTTATTCATGTGCTCTATCATGATCCCAGGCAGATTAATGGTCGTGAAGTTGTCTAGTGCTTCCATGAGGAATAGGTCTACATGAGAGGTAATGGATCTTCCCTCAGCTCGAGGCAGCAAGACTTTGTTTACCATCTCAGATAGCAGTTGGTAAATGATGACGTCCAAATCCACTACTAAAAAGTAAATGGACACGGTCGCATGCAATATAATTTACCCAACTATGAGTCGGGGTGGAATCCCACAAAGAATAATATGTAGGCGATTAGGAATGTAAGAGAATTATCACTTGTTATGCAATGCCAAACACTTAGAATGGTGATTGTGAAAATATTTATAACTAAATGTGAAAATATAAACTAACCTAGAAAGCAAGTAAGATGATCAAAGGCTACAAGTATGGATACACGGGGAATTACACTCAAGTAACGATCCAATTTACTTCACGATTTAACAAATATGAGTGAGTTTATGTTAATTAGCCTCGGGTAATAATTCTATATTAGCTTCATTCGAAGACAAACAATGCTTTCTAATTGAATTATCCCTAACACAATTAAGAGAGTAAGCACACCCGAATATGGCTACAAGTAGTTCAATCCTATCCCTAGGTAGAATCTATAAGACGAGGGTTAAACCTCAAGTTCTTGTTAATTAATCTTTCCCAACTCCAAATAATCTTTCCCAATATTAATATAAAGTTAATGGGTGAGTCCTAGGGTTAGCTAATCATTTTGGAAACATTAAAGAACTAGAATAATTAAAGAAACAATAACTCACTTCATAAAGGGTAAAAGATCATTCAATACATAAGCACAACAAGATATTTAATCCACACTTTAAACATGTATATTTCCATAAACAAGATTCAAGTGTTGGAATAAATACTACATACTTAGATATACAATAAAAAGCAAGAAAATGAAGAAATGAGCATAAATGAGTAAGAAATTCTCAACCAAAAGATTCAAATCTTCAAGACCAAAGTGTGTGTGCAAGAACCGTAGCTTCAAAACTTGTGTTCTTCTCTCAAAATAGGTCAAAGACTGCCCAAAGATGTCCAAATATATTTTGCAAATGAGTTGTTTGTGTATTAAATGGTTTGGGGTCAAAAATGTGAAATTCTAGAACTGCCCATTTTTTCCGCCTAGTTTCTTCTTCGCGTTCGCGACTAGAACTTCGCGTTCGCAAAGGTTTGTTTCCTTCAGCTTCGCGTCGCGATTGTCCCTTCGCGTTCACGAAGGTTTGAGTTCTGCTTCTTCGCGTTCGCGATTTATACTTCACGTTCTTGAAGGTCTAGCTTTTTGCTTCTTCACGTTCGCATTAGACCTTCGCGTTCGCGAAGGGTAAATCACTGGGCAAATTTCCCTTGTCCATTTTAGCTCCTTTTTGACTCGTTTTCACTTGGTTTCTTCACCATCACTTCTAAATCACATACAACCTGTAAAATAGAAGTAAATGACACTAAACACACAATTTTGTCAACCAAACATAGCAAAAATCTAAATTTAAAGACGAGATAAGTTGGTAAAATACCCACTTATCGAACCCCCGAACTTAAACTATTGCTTGTCCTCAAGCAATTCAACAACTAAGGACATTCTTCAATAAAATCATCAATTAAGGTAAATGACATACCAAACATAATTTCAAGTCAAAAAGGTTCAAATTAAACACAATCTAGTGACTTCGGTTGGTACCAACAATTAATCCAAAGCATATGAATCGCCAACAAATTTTCACAAATTTCATTTCAATTCAAGTGCTCAAACACCAAATTAATCAAATCGGCAACCAAGTCATGACACTAAAGCTTCCAAATTTGCCTCATTATCACAAACAATTTTATTTTGTTCATTCCTCCGAATTGGAGATTGGATTAAGTTCACAACTCAAAATTTTCATGTGCCCTCACACTTAAGAGAGAATCCCAACTTATAAATTGCAATTTAAACACACATGGAATATTAAATGGAAAGAATTAACTCTCACTCTCTCAAAGATGTTCAAATGCACAAAAGTAGTATCATAGACTTGCCCTTGATGTATTTCTCCACTAATGTAGACACACTTGGTTTAAAATCAAGTAGGACTTAAAGGACTGTAGTGTAGGTTTTGGTTAAGGTAGGGCACAATTTGGATAAGAGTGACTCAAAACCTCCCTAAGCACTACACTTTGAAACAATTAAAGCACACTTCCTGCAAAAATATTTTCCAACCTTTCTTCAATTTTCATTCCACACCTATTCTTCCTTTATTCAGGACTCCTTATTTTTCCTTCTTTTTTTTTACTCATCATTTTTTTTATAAAACATTTCACCTTTTTAGCAACTTCCACATCACAACTTCTCCAACCTCACCCCCAAATATAGGCTTTTAGCCTATATTAACACTTTCAAAGTACTTAGGAAGGTGGGGTGCCGAAAGCTAGATCAATAAAGAACAAAGGGTTAAAGCTTGTAACATGGTTGCCAAAGAAAAAGTTTAAAGGCTCAAAAAGGGTTGACTAGGGAAAATATGCAAGGGTAGAAAGTATAAGGCACAATAACGGTCCAAGGAAGGTCTAACATCATTTTTAAACCAAGTTAGTCTAGGATTTCGCCTTGAAGCATAATCCGGGCAAGTTCTAGACTAAAAATAATGCAAAAAAACTCATAACAAATCTCATCACACATGGAACATGCGAACTCGAGTGACATATAAATCCAAATCCAATTAAAACCAATGAACCCGAAGAAAATCACATATAGCCTAAAAGGCTATTTAATGAATCAAAGAGCCAAAAATAGAACCTAAAAGACACAACAAGGATTATTACTTCAATCATTTTTTCATTTTAAAGATCAAAACTTCATATGCCAAAGTTATTATGTTGGTACCAAACAAGCCATACGTTGGTTTATGGACACACGATCACACCCAAAAACCAATTTATTCCCTATTAGATACTAAACTAAAAAAAATATTTACCTAAAAAAATGAAAAACTAAACAAGACTAATCCCTTAAGAAAGTTGTCACGCCATCCATCATAGGGAAAGTCACCCGGTTCGACACAAATTATTTCCTTGGAAAAGAACCGCGGCATAAAAAAACCAAAGATTTTAATTAATACTACTACAAGTAAATAAAATAGCGAAATAAGAAAATAATAAATACTGGAAAAAAAACTAATGCTAACATTCTAGAACTAAACTTCAAACTATTACTACTAAACTAAAATGTCAACCAATCTACACAAGTTCACAAAAGAAATTTTCATGCTCCACATACATCCATCATATATAAATAAAATGATTCTCCAACTACATCATATATAAATGAGTCACCCCCAACCGAAAGTGTTGCACTGTCCTCAATGCAACTGAACAAAACAAGATAAAATGAAGGAGGTGCTTCCTAAAACTGCATCAGTCGGAGCTGGAGGTGGTGGGAAATTTGAGCTCCAAATCCTCATCATCATCGTCCTCTGATTCATGTGAGCCACAGAATGAACTCAGCTTGTGTATCATCTTGTACAAAAATTTTCTTTTCCTTTTCTGATTCTCCCTGAACATTCTCTTCCTCTTCTCAATCTTCCTTTGCCGGCGACTCATATTCTCCAACCTGATGTTCATGGCCTCCATCTTGCCCGTTATTGCTTTTTGCTCTTTGACCACAGCATCCATGGATAGTAAGGCAGCAGCGCCAGTAGATGTGCTAGCCCCCAGGTGGGCCAGTAGGAAGGCCAGCTATAAACTGCCTAATATGCGCATCTACTCCATGTATCTGACTGGTAGGTGGCGCATAGCGTGAGGTCCGGACTGGAGTGGTCCCATGGGGTCAAATGACCTTGGTGCAGGTGTAAAGGATTCGGCGGGATCAGTGGTGGCCTCAGAGAACTGCCCAAATGAAGAGGATGCAACATCAATCCTCATTTTTTTCTGCTTGTCACTGGGTTCCCTTTTTAGCAAAGGATGGATCATCGGCTTTCTCGAACCTTTCTCGGCATCATTTTGGAATTTTAGTACCCCAGAATCATAGCATAGTTGAGTGATCAAGGATGGGAAGAATAGGCTCTTGGACCTCCCATAAGTGGCTTCCTCGGTTTCTCGAACAATGTGCTCCCCCACATTCACAGGTAGTCCATCCATGATAGCAGCAATGATCAGTGCCCTCTCTGGTGTCACATCAGTGTCATTTGTAGAGGGAAAGACTCTTGCATAGATAATAGAGAGCCATGTCTTTGCCTCAGCCGTGAAATCATGAGAATCAACTCTCTTATGCACTATCATCCACTTCGGGGTCACCCCATCATGTAATTTGTCCACTAACCACTGGTTTCCTCCTGCTTTAGCTCTGTCTTTGTAGACCTCATTATCGACATTGGGAAGGCCATAAATTCTGTTGATTATCTTAGGGATGAAATGGACTTGCACGCCTCAAACAGTAGTAACTAAGGTACCTTAGAAGTTGGTCCTCAAGGCGTTTGCATAAAATTCCAAACCTACTGTGTGGTTGGCATCATTTGGTTGCTCGGCGAAACAAATCCACCTGCTTTCTACCAATCTTATGTAGAAGCCCAGCATTTTAGCTTCAACCTTTTCCATGTTTATGCCTATATCCTGGACGATGGTCTTTGATAAGATTTCATCATATTTCCGCTCACATGCTGCAGATAGAAACCGGTCACGATCAAAGGTTTCCTCTTGTTCAGCTTCGAAGACATGTTCTTGTTCAATTTCATTGTGTTCTGGATCCATTTTATGCCCAAAGTACCTGATGACTCGCATTCGCGAGGGCAGAGACGCCTAGGTGAAGGGTAAATTTGGCCAACTTGTCGCGAACATGAGTGAGTCCACACGAACGCGAAGCTTTAGAAAAAGCCAATCATCGCAAATGCGAGGAGCTGTCGCGAACGCGAAGCTCTATTTCTACAATTTCCAGCAGCTACTGGTTTGGACTGCCCGGACCATGCAACCTGCTCAAAACAACTCCATGAAAACAACATTATACTAAGCTATTCTAAAAAAGAAAATTTAAAAAACGACTAAGAATTTTCAAAAACCGATGGGTTGCCTCCCACCAAGCGCCGCATTTAATGTCGTGGCACGAAACAGATCAATTTTACCACTTTTCTCGCCACTTGGACGAAATGAACTGGACACCTAACTTGGAATCAAGCTTGTGACCACGAGCGGTGAGGGGTGGTAAGTAGATGATCAAGCCAAGCATTAATTACTTCATTTTGCATTTCTTGGCTTTTATGTGAGGGATGTAATTTTGCCTTCTTGTTCCCTCAAATTGTAAGATGTATGGTCGTTGCCTTTCCCTCATCGACTCGTGTTGTTCAATTCCCATATCACCACACAATTGCAATGTTGAAAATGCTTGGAATGTGATATCAAACCTCCAAATTGCAATTCTTCCCGGATTTTGACATCCTCTTTTTCCCCCGGACTAGAGTCAATCTCAACCATATTTTCATTTACGCCGGTTGACTCTAATTCCATATTTTTCTTGGCATCACTAACACTCATGGAGTCCGTTGGCGGATGTTCAATTCTTGATTCCTCAAAATAAAGCTCACTTTCTTCCTCGAAATCGGACTCTTCTTGATCTCTTTCCACACTCTCAAGTTGGTGGGCATAGCGAGCCTCAACCAATACTTTCATTTGATTTTCCAATGTGCGGATATCCTCATCATTTTGAGTCGAGACTTGCTTCTAGTCTTCGAGCAAAGTTGTGCTTCTACTCATTTTCAAGAATGGCCTCCAACATGAGCATCATCTTCCATTTTGAGCATTTGAGAGTTCTTCTTGGTTTGGATCAAATGCCAAGGAAGGATTTTCGACTTCAACCTCCAAAGAAGATTCTTGGCTATCATTAACTTCTGAGGCTTTTTGGACCTCTAAATCTTCAAGCATTTCTCCCATTTGTGAGTGCAACCTTTCAAGCGCCAAATCGTTTTGGAGACTATTTTCCAAAAGCTCCTCCAAGGCACTTTGCTCTTTGTTTCCTCCTTCAAGAAAGCATTCTAACATGAGCTTGAACTCTGTATTTTGACCATGCTCAACTTCTTCCACCTCCATATCCCTATAAATTTCATCACGAAAAGTGGAACCATCATAGCGGGGGCTTGGGGAAGGGAAGGACAAATAAGCACAATACTCCCAATGAGCATTTTGACCACCACACTTATCACAAATACTCCACTCATGGATTTGAGATTGTGCGCACAATCCGCCCCCGGGAGAATTTAAATAATTTCGCCACGAGTGTGGTCCTCCACAAAAAGGAAAAGTGTCATCAAAGTATGAACAACTACCATCCGACCAATTTTCATTATATGATGCCATTTTTCAAAATTAAGAAGATAAACAAGAAACAAACAAGAAAAATAGACCAAGGTAAGAAAAATTAATTACACAAATATTCACAAGTTTGGACCAAAGCACTTACACTTATTTCTCAAACAAACTAAATTACGCCAAATTGTTCCGTGGCAACGGCGCCAATTTTGATGACGTCCAAATACACTACTAAAAAGTAAATGGACACGGTCGCATGCAATATAATTTAGCCAACTATGAGTCGGGGTGGAATCCCACAGAGAACAATATGTAGGTGATTAGGAATGTAAGAGAATTATCACTTGTTATGCAATGCCAAACACTTAGAATGGTGATTGTGAAAATATTTATAACTAAATGCGAAAATGTAAACTAACCTAGAAAGCAAGTAAGATTATCAATGGCTACAAGTATGGATACACGGGAAATTACACTCAAGTAACGATCCAATGTACTTCACAATTTAACAAATATGAGCGAGTTTATGTTAATTAGCCTCGGATAATAATTCTATATTAGCTTCTTTCAAAGACTAACAATACTTACTAATTGAATTATCCCTAAAACAATTAAGAGATTAAGCACACCCGGATATGGCTACAAGTAGTTCAATCCTATCCCTAGGTAGAATCTATAAAATAAGGGTTAAAGCCTCAAGTTCTTGTTAATTAATCTTTCCCAACCCCAAATAATCTTTCCCAAAATTAGATCGAAGTTAATGGGCGAGTCCTAGGGTTAGCTAATTCCTTTGGAAACATTAAAGAACAAGAATAATTAAAGAAATAATAACTCACTTCATAAAAGATAAAAATTATTCAATACATAAGCACAACAAGATATTAAATCCACACTTTAAACATGAATATTTCCATAAACAAGATTCAAGTGTTGGAATAAATACTACACACTTAGATATACAATACTAAGCAAGGAAATGTTGAAATGAGCATAAGTGAGTAAGAAATTCTCAACCAAAAGCTTCAAATCTTCAAGACCAAAGTGTGTGTGCAAGAACCCTAGCTCCAAAACTCGTGTTCTTCTCTCAAAATAGGTCAAAGACTGCCCAAAGATGTCCAAAGATATTTTACAAATGAACTCGTTTGTGTATTAAATGGTTTGGGGTCAAAATCATGAAATTCCAGAACTGCCTATTTTTTCCGCCCAGTTTCTTCTTCGCGTTCACGACTACACCTTCGCGTTCGCGAAGGTTTATTTCCTTCAGCTTCGCGCTCGTGAAGGTTTGAGTTCTACTTCTTCGTGTTCGCGATTTATACTTCATGTTCGCGAAGGTCTGGCTTTCTATTCTTCGCATTCGCGTTAGACCTTCGCATTCGCGAAGGGTAAATCACTGGGCTGATTTCCATTGTCCATTTTAGCTTCTTTTTGACTTGTTTTCTCTTAGTTTCTTTACCATCACTTCTAAATCACATACAACCTATAAAATAGAAGTAAATGACATTAAACGCAAGATTTTATCAACCAACATAGCAAAAATCTAAATTTAAAGACGAGATAAGTTGGTAAAATACCCACTTATCAGTAAACAGGAAGGAGGGCCTTCTTCTGAACCCGTTCCCTTTGCTGAACTGCTCTATCCTTCAAGATTGTATTTCTGAAGTTCTGAGTACAAGCTCCCTGAACACTAGACAACCCTTCAGTAGGCACACCAAGAATAGATCCCAGCAAGGCAGAATCCATTGCCATATCAACACCATACACCAAGGCACAAATGTGACCATCCTCAACCTTGAACAAGTCGGCATAAAAACATTGAACTTCCTCCTCATACACCCTAGCAGCATCACTTGTGAACAAGTGTGTCCACTGTTGGAAATCACAAGTCTCAACCAACTGTCTCATACCAGCCTCCTCCAAGACATCAGAGGCAAATGTGCGTCCCCATAATACCTTTTGACTTCTCAATCTCTCTTTCCCAGTACTCCATGGATGACCAACTCTGGCCATCTTTGAGGAACCAGGTTCCTCATCAGTATCAACCTTTCTCTTAGCAGTCTTGCGAACATTCTTCTCCTTTTTATCAAACTTTACAGATTTTTCACCTAATTATTTCACCATACTCTTAGTAGCAATAGCATCATCAGACTTAGTCAGACTTTTAGCAGACATAGAAGATCCCCTTTTTGGCTTGAGAAGACCATGCTTTTGTGATAACTTCCTAGTCAACGTACTAGGTTCCTCCATTTCTTCTTCATCCACATTCACAATAGGCACTATCTTCTCATTTACAACTTTGCCATCTTTCACTAATTTTCTTCTCCTTGACTTAGCTTGACTGTTCTTAAGCGCAGACTCAAGAGCCTCCTTCTTTTGCAACCTTGTTGTGGGTCGCTTAGGAGTTGGCTCTTCACCAACAGCTACTCTACACCTAGGCAGAGTGTCAATTGGTAAATCATCAGAATCTTCTTCATTATCCTCATTTTGTTCTTCAGACACAGGGCTTGTCTCAGGCATAATCACACTTAGCGGCTCAACATCTAAACAAGGAGAGGGAGAAGGGTCAGTACTGACTTGGGGTTCCTGAGAGAGACCCAGAGTTAGATCATCCGAAGGCGGATCAGGTCCTCCAGTAAGTTCCCCAGTAGCACCTTCCTATCCTGAAGGTTCAACAGGCACAAGCTCACTATCCTCTCCAACAGGCTCAGATGCTTCCCCCTGAGTCTTAAGACCATCCTCGCTTCCTCCGACAAAAACCCCTTCATTGGCAATGGACAACATATTTTCTATGGCTTCCTTTTCTTGTAGATCCATGAGAAACTTAGGAGAAGTAGGAGCGGTACCTGTGGACAAGGGATCTGGAGCAGTCTTTGTTGAGTCAACGATTTTATTTCCCTCAGTCTGGTCTACCTTTGATCCTTCTTCTATAGGAGAACTTGAAATTTCCCAATTTTCTTCATTCTCAGCAATACTCGTTTCATCCCTCTTTTCTCGCGAGGTAAGAGAAGAGCTTTGGACAACACCTCTAGTGGGAGTTAATGCTTTGTGATGCTTTTGAGAACTGGAACTCAAATGGGTAGGAGAGGAGACGGAGTGTGGGGGTGACTCTGTTCTATGGTTTTGGTTAGCAGTAATGTGAGGAGGGGAGTATTGCATTGGTGTTTCAACTGGTGAGCACTCGATGATACTAGAAATTATTTGATTTTCAGCCATGTTGAGAAGAAGAGAGAAGATTTGGTGAACTAAGAGAGAAAGAATAGGAAACAGGTTTGAAGTGTTGATGTGTGGAGTGTGATGAAAGAGATAGATGTATTTATGATGAAAGAGGGATCGGTTAGAAAGGGCGGCAGGTTTTAGGAAGTTGTGTCGATTAATAATCGGTGAGACGTTTGGGTTCAAAAGACACAAAACTAAAAACTGACATGCTGATGATGTGGCACTTGTTTTAATTGTTCAGAATTGTGCATGAGAGAACAGAGAAACTACTAACCTGTGTCAGAAGAACCAGTTTCCCTAACTAACCTCTTATCTGTAAGCTTTGCCCTTTTTACCAGTGTATACAGCCTCAACTGCTTATTTGCTATGTAATCATCAAGTGTGTCTACCTGTAACGGTATAGAGATGAGTTAGACTTTTCAAGAAAACACCTTTTAGCTAAGTTTACCCGAACATTTCTTTTATAGCCAATCATTGAGGGACCAGGTTCTCAATTGGGTTTTATCAACCCTAATGCTAGATGATTTTGCTCGAAGTGTTCTCTGCTCAGCGCTTTGGTAAATATATATGCAATTTGATCTTCAGTGCTGCAGAATTTCATTCATATAAGCCCTTTTTCAACATTGTATCTGAGGAAGTGATGACGTACATTAATGTGTTTGGTCCTCTTATGTTGAATTGGATTTTTTTCCATGTTTAGTGCACTTGTATTGTCACATAAGAGAGGCACACAGTCTGAGAACACTCCAAAGTCTTCCAACTGTTGCTTGATCCACAGAAGCTGAGCACAGCAAGAGGCAGATGCTACATATTCAGCTTCTGCAGTTGAGAGTGCCACAAAGTTCTGCTTCCTTGTACCCCATGAGATTAAGCAGGAGCCCAGGAAATGTGCCATTCCAGAAGTGCTTTTCCTGTCCACCAGATATCTTGCATAATCAGCGTCAGCATATCCAATAAGATCAAAGTTGTAACCTGAGGGATAATAAAGGACCAAGTCCCGCGTTCCTTTGAGATATCTCAGTATTCTCTTGGCAGCCTTCATATGAGATTCCTTTAGATTGGATTGAAACCTTGCACAGAGACCCACGCTGAAAACAATGTCTGGTCTACTTGCAGTGAGATACAGGAATGACCCTATGATCCCTCTATACATGGTCTGATTTACAGGGGAACCAGGTTCATCCATGTCTAGACGGGTGGCTGTGGCAATGGGAGTATCGATGACTTTGGATGCTTCCATATCAAACCTTTTCAGCAGCTCCTTGATGTACTTCTATTGACTTATCAATGTTCCCTTCTGATATTGCTTCACTTGAAGTCCTAGGAAGAAATTCAGTTCACCCATCATACTCATTTTGAATTCACTCCCCATGAGTTTTACGAATTCGGCATGAAGAGAGTCAGCTATGGCTCCAAAGATGATATCATCAACATACACCTGCATAATGAGTAGGTTCCTCCCTTGTTTCTTTAGAAAAAGAGTGTTGTCAATTTTTCCTCTCGTAAACCCGTTTTCTAGAAGGAATTTTGACAACCTTTCATACCAGGCCCTGGGAGCCTGCTTTAACCCGTACAATGCCTTGTCCAGTTTGAACACACGCTCAGGATGCTCGTGACACTCAAAGCCAGGAGGTTGCTTGACATAGACTTCATCTTTCAGATAGCCATTTAGAAATGCACTTTTGACATCCATTTGGAACAGTGTGAACTCCATATGAGATGCGAAGGCAATTAGAATTCTAATGGTTTCCATTCGAGCTACTGGAGCAAATGTTTCATCATAATCAATCCCTTGTACCTGATTGTAGCCTTGAACTACGAGCCTTGCCTTATTTCTTGTTGTATTTCCAAACTCATCAAGTTTGTTCCTGAATACCCATCTGGTTCCTATGATGGTTCAATATGCAGTTCGAGGAACTAGGTGCCATACCTTGTTCCTTTCAAATTGATGCAGTCCCTCTTGTATTGCTGTGATCCAGTCTGCATCTTTCAATGATTATTTTATGTTTTTAGGCTCTATTTGGGAAACAAAGATTGATAAGGCAAGTGAGTTTCTTGCTTTTGGTCTGGTTTGAACTCTTGAGTCAAGAGGAGTGATTGTATTATAAAGAGGATGTGAACTTTTGAACCTCTAATTTGGTGCCTGAGTCTCATTGGTAGAGGAACCAAGTATGTCTGACTGAGGTTCGTGGGCACTTCTTATTTCACAAAGTGGAGTTCCTTGGACTGCATCAACAACTCTGTTTTCAGCTTCAGTGTTGTAATCGGGGGACCAGGTTCCTCTCCAATGGATGGAGATGTATTTGCATAATCTTCGCTGGATTCCTTGACATGGCTTATCATGTCTGCCTTTCCATTTTCCATGTCAATTACTTCACCTAGAACAGATAAGGGCTCTCCATCTTGATCAATATCTCTGTTCTTCTCACAGGAGAGGTGAGCTTCATCAAAGATCACATGTATGCTTTCTTCGACACATTGGGTCCTTTTGTTGTATACCTTGTAAGCTTTTATTTGAGATGAGTATCCCAAAAGAATTCCTTCATCACTTTTGGCATCGAACTTTCCAAGTGCTTCCTTTCCATTGTTGTGAACAAAGCATTTACACCCAAAAGTTCTTAGATGTGTCAGCTTGGGCTTCCTTCCATTCAATAGTCCATATGGAGTTTTGTTCAGAAGTGACCTGATCATCAACCAGTTCACCAAGTAGCACGAAGTATTGACAGCTTCTACCCAAAAATACTTTGCGATCCCACTGTCAATTAGCATTGTTCTTGCCATGTCTTCAAGAGTTCTATTCTTCCTCTCCACAACACCATTTTGTTGAGGTGTTCTTGGAGCTGAAAATTATGAGTGATGCAATTTTCAGTGCAGAACTCATCGAATTTGACATTGTCAAACTCCGTCCCATGATTAGACCTAATGTATGCTACTTTATTACCCATCTTTGCTTGGATCTTCTTGACAAAAGAAACAAACACTTCAAAGGTTTTATCCTTGGCCCTGAGGAACAAGGTCCAGGTGAATCTAGAATAGTCATCGACTATCATAAAGATGTACTTCTTTCCTCCTCTTCTTGGCACTCTCATAGGTCCACATAGATCCATGCGAAGAAGATCGAGTGGCTTTGCGGTGCTGACTTCCTTTTTGGGCTTGAACGAGAATCTGACTTGCTTCCCTTTTACACATGCATCACATACTTTGTGATCCTTGAAGCATGACTTGGGCATACCACGAACCAGGTCCTTCCTGGCTAATTTGTTCAATAACGTGAAACTTGCATGACCGAGCCTCCTATGCCATAATTCAGCATCATCATCAACAACACTTAGACAGCTTAGATCACCATTCTTCAGAGACTCAAAGTCAGCTACATAGATATTCTTGTATCTTTTTGCCACTAACACCACCTCACTGGTGACCAGGTTTGTGACTGTACAGGTTTTTGACACAAATTCCACCTTGTTTCCCTTGTCACAGATTTGGGAAACACTTAGCAGGCTATACCCATTCATGTAGTACACATTTTCAATTGAGTGAGAGAGAGACTTCCCAATCCTTCCGACTCCCAGAATGTATCCCTTCTTGCCATTTCCAAAGGATACACTCCCTCCTAGCAGGCTTAAGTGAAAGGAAATCATTTGTACTTCCAGTCATATGCTTTGAGCAGCCATTGTCCATGTACCATTATAGGCTGCTCCCTTTCACTGTTTCCTGCATAAGAAAAATTAAGAGTTAGCTTTAGGAACCCAAACTAATTTTGATCCCTTGTAATGAGGAAAGGGGTGAATAAGGGATCTTTTGGTCCATACAGGCATTATGCATTTTTATATGAAGAACCATGTTCTCTACCAATGATTACTTTTATAGAAAAAGATATGTTTTTCTGCTGTGACTGAAATTTGGCCTTAAAATTTTCTGTAAGGTGCCCATTGTTACCACAGTGAGTGCAAAGCCAATTTTCAGGTACAGTAACGTACTTACTATGAGGGTTGTAGGGAATCTTTTCCCTTTGAAACCCAATCCCCTGCCCGTTTCCCCCCATTGTTGGTATACATGGCAGTGATAGCATCAGAGGACCAGGTCCACTTGAGTGATTTTTCAAGATCACTCTTCACTCTATCTAGTTCTTCTTGAAGTTGTTTGTTTCTCTCAAGCTCAGCACACAGACTAGACTTCATTGAATTTAACTCACTTTCAAGCTTAATGTGTGGCTCGCTTGCAACTTCCTTTCCTTTTTGAGAACTTTCAGGCCTACTCTCCATTTCAAGTCCCCAATTATTTTCTTCAAATCCATTACCACTACTAGGAGGTCATCTCTCTCATGCTCAATACTAGCAACTTTCTTAGTTAAGGCATCTTTTTCCATACTTACACTCTCAATGGTCTATTTTAGGTCCACCATAACAGCCATAAGATCATCTCTTTCTTGTTCTACATATGCAATTTTTTTTATCTAAGACATCTCTTTCTTTCTTCAGGTTCTCAATTGTCTCCCTTAAATCAACTACAACTACTACTAGATCATCTCTACACTGTTCTGCTTCTCCTAATTCAACTGTTAAGGAATCTTTGTCATTTATAAGACTATGATAAGCGCCAATTAACACAGTCTCCAAAGACATGAGTTTCTTAGGAGAATAAGATTTCAGATTTCTCTGAACATCCAGAAAATTTACCTCATCATCATTGTCGTCTTCATCATCATACTGGGCTATCAAAGCAAAAATTGAATCATACTCGGTTGCTTCACTTTCTACTACCATCATTGAGCTGTTACCTGGTTCATCATCTTCTCTAGATTCTCTTGATGAATCTTCCCATGCAGCAAGATCTTGTCTCACGACATTGTTAGCGGCGTTTTTTCTATTGAATCGTCTATCAGGAACCGGGTTCCTTTTGGCTTCTTTGTCAGAGTTGTTCTTGTACTGATCCTGCTTTAGGAGAGGGCAATCCTTGAGGAAATGTCCTGGCTTGCCACATTTATGACAGAGGTCATAATTTTTTGGCTTGCTAGAACTTCCCCTTTTTGAAATGCCTCCATTTCTGTGAACCATCTTCTGGAATCTTCTTGTCAGGTATGCCATTTCACCATCCTCACCACTTGAATCATTGCTTTCTGTCTTGAGGACCAGGGTCTTCTCCCTCTTGCACTCTCTTCTTTCACTGTCCTTCTTCTTCTTCTTCTTCTTCTTCTTCTTCTTCTTCTTCTTCTTCTTCTTCTTCTTCATTTCATATATTTTTAGATTGCCAACAAGCTCATTAATAGTTAGCTCATGCAAGTCATTCACCTCTGTAATGACGTTTACTTTGCTTTCCCAAGAACTGGGCAGCACACTGAGGATTTTTCTAACCAGCTTGTTTCTTGGAATAGTTTCACCAAGGGAGTGAAGCTCATTAATGATGGAGGTGAACCGGGAATGCATATCTTGAACAGATTCATCGTCTTTCATCCTGAACAGCTCGTATTCAGTTGTGAGCATGTCGATTTTGGATTTCTTGACCTGTGTTGTTCCTTCGTGAGCTGTTTAAAGGGCTACCCAAATTTGTTTGGCTGACTGACATGCCGATATCCTATTGTATTCATCAGGACCAATGCCACACACTAGAATTTTCTTTGCACGAAAGTTCTTCTCTATGGTCTTTCTATCAGCATCATTGAATTCTTTCCTTGTCTTGGGAATGGTTATAGCTGGGTCGCCAAGGTTTTTGGTAGGGACAAAGGGTCCATCACATATGACATACCATAGCTCAGAATCTTCAGCCATGATGAAGTCATGCATCCTAGTTTTCTACCATCCATAATGTTGTCCATAGAACCTAACTGGTCTATAAGTAGACTGGCCTTCTTCGATGTTTGGAGGAGTAGCCATGAGGATTCTTTCTAGGTTTCAACCTGATAGAAAGAACCTGCTCTGATGCCAATTGATAGAACATAAGGGTCCACCCAAATCTATAGAGAACCAAGTTCTGTATCAGGTTCAATAGTACATACGCGCACTACAGTAAATATAATGACAAGAGGAATTTTATGTGAAAAATTCCCATCTCGACAGGATTAAAAACCACGACCTACCCTTCTAGGATTTTAACTTCACTACTGAGCAACTTTTAGATTAAAACCTATGCATCCTAGGAATTAACCTCTTAATCCCTCATTAACTTGTAATACTCTATTACAAGCCACTTTGTAATAACTCAATTACACAGACTTTACAACATAACTAACTCTAGCCAAGACACAAACACACAGGTTTAAGGTTTACAAAGGGTTTCCTACAGAATGCTTCTAAACAAGCTAAGTAGGAAATACAAGTGAAGAACTATTACAAAGTTACAACTCAACTAAGGACATATAATGACTTGATGTGGGAACTGGTCCGTAGTTGTTTTGTTCTTTGTTCTTGAAGCACTTGAAACTTTCTTAGTGGATATTCACGTGAGTGAGCTTTATTGAAATCTCTAAGTGTTCAAGTGAATGTTTTACGTCCCTTGATGTTAATAATACATGTATGACCTTACATACAATGATGTAAGCAAGGTAGGTAAAAAGCCTTCCATAGAAGATCACTGCTGTACTGTTCTTGTACTGTCGCGTGTACAGGCAGCAACTTTCCAACTGGAGAGTTGACTTCGTACAGTCTCCTCGGGAACTGGTAGGGACCTGTTCCCTCAGTTGTTCCTTCCACTCTGAAGAGTTAAATCATATCCCACGTTGGATCCGAACTTGGAACCTGTGATCTTAAGGTCTTGTAAATGTGTAACAGGTTCATTATCTGGTTCTGGATAGTATATTTGTTAGATCATCAAAATATAAAGCAAAGTACTTATTACCAAAGTACATGCAACATATCATGAACCACCTGTATCTATTTTAAAGATGCAGCGCCCCTGGCAAAAGGGACATTAGTATTGTCAAATAGTACTAGTATGTAAAGCTAAAACACCATCTCCATAGAATGAACAATAAGAGGGAAAATAGTCATGAGTTCAATAAGAGCTTCAAACAATACTAAAACATCAAGTAGGGATCACATAAGTTCTCAAGTCAATTTCCATCTTATTTGGTTGGGTAATCTTTAGTACCATATGCCACAATCCACAATATCACAGTGTTCTTACACGGAGTTCGATCTCGACCCGATCGTCTAGGTCATCTCATTTGAGACATCAACCATATCCACTATTTCAATCAATCATTTCCAGCACAGTTACCACCATGTCTGCGGCATGTCATCTGATCATTGCCCGTTCGGCTAGGCCATCTCACTTGAGACATCAACCTTTGAATCAATCATCTCACTTCATATTTCTTTCCCATCTTTCAATATATTGGCACGAGTGGCCTTATTTATTAAGTCATTTTTGACACTTGGCCGTATTTCACCATTCAAGTTTTCCCTTTTTACACATTCAAATAACATTATCATCACCAACAATGAGGTCTATCATGTAAGGCATTTGCAAACATAAGGGAAAAACTTGGAAAATCCTAAGCACATAGAGGCTTTTCATACAATTTGGCATAAAAACCTTTATTCGATATTTGACATGAAATCTTAACCTTTCTTAACACATATTCACATTTTTAAACACCTCTTCAACAAGATGACATGATAAGCATTTAGAACAAATATTGAACATATATCATTCAACACAACACATTAGGGATACTCAATTCTAGTATGATCAATTTGGGGACTTACACCAACTACACGAACGCCAGGGGTTTCGATTCTAAGAAGAGGGGGGTTTACCCATACATGCCTCGATTGAGCTCCCTTAAACTTTAAGATGGGAATATCAGTAACTTCAATCTATTCTAATAATATAGCAAAATGGAACAAAAAATTAGGAAAGCGATCATGATTCTAGCTCAATTGAGCACTTTATCAAACACTATATGTGTATTAAGGTTTCATGGACCTTTTTATGAAATACTACACCAACCCACACCCCATTCTTTTCCATACTTTACTCACAACCTCTCCACATACCTTAAGAATACATACATGCAAGGTAAGCACTCTCATCCCCATGAATTACCTTACTAATGGCCCATTCTAGTTATGTTTTGAAATTAGGAGTTTGGGTGATAGAACCTTACCTCCTGGGAAGAAGGCCTAGGTGACTCTGTTGATAATCTTCAAGGCTTAAGGAAGAATTGAAGAGAAATTTTTTATGAAGAACACTTTTTCCCTCTAGGACCCTCTTTCTCACTCTAAAGATATCAGAAAATAGGCTTAAAATGGTGTAAGGTGGGTGTTTTAATGGAATAGGGTTGGGTTTAAAAATTAAAAAATAGGAGCCATGACACAGATCTGTGGTCGTATATGTGACCGCATAATGCTTCTACGGACTGCAAATGGGCCGCATAATTGGCCCTCAAGAACTGGCATTTTCTGCTTCAGTCTACGACCAGTTTGCGTATTGTCTCATCCTTAACTGTGTTGCGATAGTTTGGAACAAGGTTTTATTTGATATGAGGTATGTTGTTGGTACCAAATTTGGTAATGAACAGCTATTATAGTCTGAAGATATTACTATGAGTACATGAGTTATATGGTACATCGTGTGATTTTATCTTCAAATGTGGTTATTTCTTGATGCAACTCGTTTAGACTTATGCAGTTTATATGCAAGAATCGGATTTATAAGGAATTTCGGATACTAAAATTTGGTTCTAAGGCTTATGGACTAAGGTCGAAGAATGAATCTTCAGTTAGGTTGTGTTGATAGGCTTTTATGGTTAGATATTATATGGGATCATCCATGGGTATGGGTATGGTGAGCTTATACCGAGATTCGAGGGTTTTGGAATGACTCTTGGCATGTTCGAGGACAAATGTATGTTTAAGTGGGGAAGAATGTAACGGCCTGACCTGTTATTTTGAGCATTGGCCTTCCATTCGGTGATTTGATATCTTGAGTAGCTTTATATGATGTATTATGACTTGCGTGTATGGTTGGTCTCGATTTTCAAGAGGTTTGAAATTGATTTGGAAGAGAAATTTTCATTTTTGGAGGCGTAAATTTGATGAATTGACCAAGTTTGGCCCTTGTGTAAACGGTCTTGAGTTCACGTTTTGATGGTTCCAATAGGTTCTTATGATGATTTAGAATTAGGCGTATGAGTAGATTCGTATTTGGACCTTTCCAGAAGGTTTTGGCTCTATTTTGCAAAAGTTGGAAATTTGAAGGTTTGAAAAGTTCATAAATTTGATCGAGAGTTGACTTCGATGTTATCGGGTTTAGATTGTTGTTCCGGGAGTCATTTGGAACTTCTGTACAAAATTTGTTGTTCCAAGTTGGTTAGATGTGGTTCGGCATGAGTTTTGAAAGTTGGAAGTTTGATTAGTTCATTAAGCTTCAATTGAGGTGTGATTTGTAGTTTTGATGTTGTGTTGTGTTATTTCAGACCTCAAGTAGGTCCGTGTAATGCATTTTGACTTGTTGCTATGACTGGACGGGTACTCAGAGGCTTTGGGTGTGATTCGGGGAGCTTCTGTACCAATTTAGTGATGTTTGGAGCTGCTGGTTTCTGAAGCCTCAGATGTTCTTCACGATCACGAAGGTGTTATCATGATCGCGTAGTGTATGTTGCAAGCTGGGGCTTTGTGAATCGCCTTCTTGACAAGGTATAGCGTACGCGAAGGGTCATTACTTGAAGGTTTTCACGTTCGCGTGGACGAAGTGCGTTCACGTAGGGCTAAGTTGACCAGTGGTAATTTTGTCGCTCGCACTCGCGTTGAGGGTCTGCATTCCCGATGTTGAAGCTTATTGTCTTACGCAATGGCGATTGGCCTTGCGAGATTTTTTTTATTTGTTCTAAGGGCGGTAGTGTTTCTGGGCAACCAGATCGCGTGGCTGTTGGCCACGATCGCGAAGGTTACTCTTGGAGCACATCTATAAGTTATTATAATCGAGGATTTTTCTCACTGTACCATATTATGAAATTGGGAGCTCGAATTGAGGCAATTGTTTTTGAAAATTTTCACACACTTGTATTGGGTAAGTATTTTTGACCCGGATTTGATTATTATACATGATTGAATCTTTGATTTTAACATTTGATTGGTGGATCTAAAAGAGAAATTGGCGATTTTTGGAAAATCTTTTCTAAAGTGAATAGTTGAGATTCGAATATCGATTCGGAGTTGGATTTGGGTGAAACTTTTCTGGTTGGACTCGTATTTGAATGGATTATTGGAGTTTATAAGTTTTGTCGGGTTTCGGGGTGTGGGCCTGGGTTGAATTTTTGGTTGTCTTTTAGTATTTGATTAAAGTTTCGACCTTTATCATCTCATTTGATTCCTATGGCATTATTTGATGCTATTGAGTTGTTTTTGGCTAGATTTGAGCCGTTCGGAGGGTGATTCTCGCTGGAAGGTATTTTTAGAGTATTGATTTGGCTCGTTTGAGGTAAGTATCTTGCCTAACCTTGTGTGGGGGAATATGCCTTAGGATTTGACCGTAATTGTCTATTTGTTTTATGTGAAAAGCGACGTGTACACATGGTGAATGTGTGATTTGTGACCAAGATAGACCTTAGGCTTTTAATATGCCTTAATTTGAGGATGTATTGTATATGAAACATGCTTAGTGACTTTGTGGCTATATGAACAAAATCACTACACTTGTTATTAACTTTAGCAATGCTTTATTTGTTAAATACCCATCTGCATTTTACTATCTTCCATGCCCTACTGCACTTTGTTGATAAATTATGAACTCATATCCGCGATAAATTCTTTGGCATTATTGTTCATTATTTAGTGGCGAATGTAGACATGTTGAGTTTAGTGGCGAATGTAGACATGTTGAGCAGATTGTTTGGGTATTGGCACAAGGTCTTTGTCGTACGGGAACGGGGTCTTTGTCATGCGAGTGTGATTGATATTAGAACGAATTCTTTTCCGTGCTGGTATGAGGTCTTTGCCGAGTATGATTATATGTGGCATGAGGTCTTTGCCATGTAGGCACGAGTTCTTTGCCATGTGAGTGTGATTATATGTGGCACGAGGTCTTTTCTGTGCGAGCATGAGGTCTTTGCCGTCCTAGAGTGATTGATATTGGCACGAGGTCTTTGTCGTGCGAGTGTGATTATATGTGGCATGAAGTCTTTGCCTTGTGGGCACGAGGTCTTTGTCGTACGAGTGTGATTATATTTGGCGCGAGGTCGTTGCCATGCGAGCACGAGGTCTTTGCTGTGAGAGTATGATTGATATTGGCACGAGGTCTTTGCCGCGCGAGTATGATTGATATTGGCATGAGATCTTTTCCGTACGAGTGTGATGCTTTTATTGCACGAGGTTTTTGCCGTGCGAGTATGACTGATAATGTAGGAACGAGGTGCCATATGTACACGTTTCTAGTTGATGACTTGTTGTTAAAGCTGAGCCTTTACTTGCATTGAATTGTTATCACTAGGTCTGATGAAATTATTGTTATTGTATTTCTGCTATATTTTCTGTGGCCCCTCTTTGATATATTGCACATGTTATTTAATTAGTGAGTATGACATGACTTGAACCTCATCACTACTTTACGGATGTTAGTGTTGATACTTATTGGGTACCGACTGTGGTGTGCTAATACTACACTTCTGGACCTTGCGTGCAGATCTTGGTGCTGAGCTATTGTGGAAGACAGAGGCTATCATTGAAGATGTATCTACTTTCCGGATATAGCTACAGCTTGTCCTTGGTAACTATGGATTTGTGCTTCTGTTCATGTATATTCCAAACGGATGTATTTATTTTCGTACCATCTTTCTAAATTTAAATCTTAGTGATTCATGACTTGTACTACCAATCCTTGGAATAGTTGTATTGAACTCTATTGCGGCTTTTAGTAAACATATTGCTGAGTTCTCAGTTTAGTAGTAACTTATACTATTTGGCCTACCTAGCGGGATGAGTTAGGTGCCATCATGACTTGGTGGGGCTTTGGGTCGTGACAAGTTGGTATTAGAGCTCTATATTCATAGGTTCTACTAGTCATGAGCAAGTGTCTAGAGTCTTGTAGGTCAATATGATGACATCCCTACTTATCTTCGAGATTCTACAGGGCATCTAGGAAACTTCCCATCTTTCTTTCCTTATCGTGCGACTTTATTTTAGCTTGAAGCTTATATCTCTAGTTTCTTTCTATTCAACCGTATGTGATGTTAAGAAATCGGTATCATCTGTGCATCAACGACTTATGATGTCGTGGATGAGGTGCAAGATGTTACACCCCGTACTTTCATGATATAATGCATCTTAAGTTAATCAATATAAGTTGGAGAACTTAAGGACCTTTACAAAGATAATGATGGGTTGAAACAAGTGTTAAGGAAGTATTGTGAGGGTTGGAGGTTAAGCGAATGAAAGATATTATAACCCATACTTTCTAGGTAAACTAGGAGTGCTTAACATCCTAAGGAGGTCAAGTTTTAAGGTAATTTAATCAAATAACATTCATATGTTTAGTTTTTAAGTCATACAAGTTGTAAAACAAAGCACGACAAAAGTTGTCGCAAGTTACATTTATAATTTTATTGAAATTTGGGTCTAATGTTACTGACTTTTTCTCTCAATATATTTGGAGTTATAGCGTGATACACACACCAAATTGAAGATCTACGAGTACTCATTAAACCGTTCATCGATACAACGCCGGAGAAGAGAGATATTTGCATTTTCGCGAGACTGCGAAAGCAGCTCCCTTGGGACCCACAGAGTCAGTGGAATCTTACCTTGTTATATAAAGTGGTGGCTTTCATCTTTAAGTCTCATTTTCGACCAAACCAGACCTCCAAGCACCTCTAAACTCTCTCTAAGCATATCCTAAACGTTCATACACAAATCCAAGGCCAAACCACATATGTTCTTTATTAAAAGGGGTTTAGAAGTGGTGGAGATCACTTATATGATCTTGTTGATGAGTGGTGAGTTATTTAATGTTTAAGGAGAGTTGTTCTTGGATTTTTCTTGGCTATTTAAAGGTAATCTCTTCTTCTTCAACATGAGTTTGATCATATCTAAGACCTAGCTAAGTTGTTTGAAGCTAGAAGTTATGTGTGTGTGTGTGTGTTGTTAATATGTAACATGAAGAAAAGAAGAAGTATAAAAGAGTGTTGTATTGCTAGTTAAGGACCGAGCTTGTCGCTTGATGTATCATAAGCTAGCTATTACTTAGCTTAACGTTGGCCCTATTATTGTTGTTGCTGTATTGTATTGTTGGGCCGTTATCGTGTTGTTAAGGTTCTGGATATATGGATTAATGGTGGCTTGTTATTGTTTATGTTGTGACCTTGAGAGAGGTGAAAGAAACGGGGGAGATGCTGTCGAATTTGCCGTAGAACGAGCTTGTCACGTGGTAGCTAGTTGACGTGTTACTCTTGTTGATAGTAGTGCTATTTTCATCGGAATAGATTATCTTGAAAAGGAAATTTTCCCACCATCTTTGTCGAAGGATCGACTTAAACGTATGTATGGCTTTCCCTTTCTTCCTCCACCATGATTCCGTAGTGACGTCACCCTTATAAGAGGTTCTAGGAGACGAGTCCTAGCATATGTTGTATGTTGATGGGTTAAGACTCTCTAATAGTTTAAAAGAGAATGTAGATAAGAAATGAGTTACTCGTAGTTGTAATCCGCAGATAATCCCTAGAAATAAGTAGAGACCTCAGGGAACTTATGTTGAGTCTACAGCAAAAAGTGTAGACTTTGTTTAATGGTTAATTATAAATGGCTCACAAGTAGAAATTACGTATAGAACCTATGATCTTAAGAAATGGCCGAAGTAGTTTTCATTGGTTAGTGAAGGTGGCTACAGAGAATCCCTAATTCTAATAAGAGCGAGATGTAAATTAAGAGACGTGATACGTTGCTTAACAATAACCTCCTCGTAAACTTAGAGGCTATGAATGAGCGAGCTAACAAATGAAGAATAGTACGTATGTAGATGAACGTAAGGTCACATAGGTTGTGAAAAACATTGGAATACCTAACTAGAATAATCGTGCGCATGTGGAAATAGTAATGAAATTCCCTACGTTAAAGGAAATAGAGACTGAGTTAACGAATGCGATGAGTCGCTTGAAAGAATATGAAATATGAGCCGTATTATGTACCTAATGAATTTGTAAAGGTAAGTGTTGATACCCAATTTTTCCCATAATATTTTCAAAACTATGCTTTGGCATCAACCAGTATTTTTTTCATACAATTTCTGCATTTTTATAATATTTTAATTAATTTATCCCAGCATTTCTTTTATAAAACAATCACTGATTGCATCACAAAATAATTTTATAATAATTTTTATGGCTTAATTTTATCATTTGAATTTGTACTAAGTTTCAATTATTGCACAAATTGCCATATTTGTATTTTTAGGATGCAATTGCAATTACTTTGCAATTATAGCCTATGCATGTGTTATTACAGTATTTTACCAGAAAATAGCCTTTTACATTTTTAAAAAATTAAATAATTATTTTTAATATTTCTAGGCATGAAAATCTTTTTTTTTACAGCACATTAATTATTTTTAAAAATTGGTTTATCAATTAAAAAGGTATTTAACAAATAGCCCCTTTTTATTTTGGACCTAGCCTATTAAATTAGCCCAATTTTTAACCCCCCCCCCCCCAATCTCAATCGGGCCTAAAAACTACCCAGCACTCACCCGACCCACTTCCTGCCAAATATTGGCCGTTGATCATTTTGATCAACGGTCCAGATTCCCCCTTCCATAATTTAACCTAGACCTAACCCCCCTCCCCCAAACCCTTTCATTTCTCTCTGTTACCCGCCGTCATCATCTCCCTCTTCTCTCAAAACACTCTCGACCTAACCCTAGTTCTAACACGCCGTCACCGGTGTAAATTTTATCTTTATGAAGCTTCAATGGCTTCCTTGGCCAGTCTTGGCCTTCTACACGCCATGGCTCCTTGATTTTCTGGATCCTTGAGAAGATCTCGAAGAACCTAGTTGGTTCTGGTTTGAAACTTTGCTCGTTAGCCTGTCTCCGGCCATGGTTCGACTGTGAGTGAGAACTTCTTGTTATTTTGTTACGAATCTATGAGTTTTCGACCTATTCTCTCAACTCTGCGATGTTCTTTTCTGAAAACCCTAGTTCACTATTGTCAACTCTTCTAAGATCTTCATAGATCTGAGATGATTTGGGTATTATCAAGTGTTTTACTCCAAAAACCCCCCTTTACTTTAATTGATTATCTCGCTTTTTAATCATTCTTCTTAAACTAGGGTTTATCCCGAACTGTTTTTCAAAGATTCTTAATGTTTAATAAGATGTTTCTTCTTCACCTCGACTGATTTTTGCATGAGCGTTCAAACCCTAGTTGATTCTATATGCTGATTTTTCCAGTCTTTGCTTCGATTTTGAGTCTTTCAGCGTTACCAATCGCATTAACTCATCCTGTATTTTTGACTTACATGATTTTCCTTTGTAAAATCCAGTATTCTATAATTTTTACCCTAATTGAGCCCTATTAGGGTTCGAATCTTGCTTTCCGGCTAATTTCTATATTTTTTGTGAAGTCTTTACTTAGTTTATTTTCTATTTATGGGAGTTGGTATATTCTTTCCAGAAATCATTGTTACTTTGAAATTTGGCTGATTGATTTGCTCTGTTAGAGATTTGTATGCCTAAGTCTTACCCGATTCCCTGTTTACGGCCTTAATTAGTCATTCTTGCCTCATTTGATTACTTGTATATTTGCTGATTCCTTTACATGATTCTTCCCTTAATTAGACCCCTGATTATTTTATTCTGAACACCTTTATTTGGTTTGATTTGAACTTTTTTCCCTAATTAGACTCCTTATTATTATCGTTTAGCTGATTGCCTTCAATTAAGGGAGGCTTATTCTGAACCCTTATGTGATTGGATTCTGTGACTTCCTTAATTGACTCAAGTTGATTCTTTTACCTTATTTACTCTACTCTCGAGCTACTATATAAACTCTCTTATTTTAACTTCATAAACACGAACACTAGTTCCTCCACACTCTCACACTCACAAAAGCTCTCTATTCTCTTCTGTTACTTGCAATTCTCACTAATCCAGCCAGCTGTAAGCCAAGGCTGGCTATTTGCACCATCTCTACTCTATACTCTGTATTCTCTCCTTGACTGGTATGTCCTGATTCAATTCACATTCCAAAACTGTGTTTCTTTGTTGCTGCAGGTCATTAGTTGTGATTTCCAGTTCTATTTGCTATTCTACTGTCATATGCTCAATGTGTAACCAGCATGCTTAGATTACACTGCCTAATTACTATATCACTAAGCATGTTTAAGTTTGTTCTGTTAAAAGCTATAACTAGTATATTGTTTAGCATGCCCAATCCTGCTTTAGATAATTGCACGAATCCTATTTCTTCACTAGTATGTCCAAGCTACATTGTTTGCTTACTGTCTCACCCAGCATGTCTACATACTGCTTGCTCTGTATGTGGTTAGTATTTCTAAACTTTGAATGCTTGATGAAGTGCCTGCCTAGTTTGTTCATTTAAGTCTTACCTATTCTAGTTTGACTAATGAGATCCTGTTAAGGTATCTAGCCCTACCAAGTATTCTGATTGTGTGCCTAATACTTATGTGTTATCAACATGTCTTTATTGTAATCTTTGTAACTAACTTGTCAATTCCACAACCTCATTTGTATATCTGTTTGCTTATACACTGGGATGTATTTTATGTGTCCCCCAATCCCTCTCTCCCTCTATGAAGAATCTGCTTGCCCAAAATGTTTCTGAAACTGTGTGTTATGTGACTTGCTCTCTGACCTCAAAAATGTTCTTCATGTTTCCTCAAACTGTTTTCCACCCTAACTAGTACTGATTTCAGAAAATCTTTTACTCCTAAGGCCCCTTTGCTACTGTTTACCAAACTCTTTCAAGTCATTATGCACTTTCACTTACTCTTAGTTCATTAAGTCCTGCCCCTCTGGTATGTGTACTGCTTTGAGACCCTTGAGATCTCTCGGAACTCTGGCATATCAGGGCTGGCACTACCACACTGCACATAAATCAGTTCTTATTTGAGAAAGGTCTAGGTGTGAGCACTGCCCGGGATCCTTGAGGTCCTTAGGGAACTCTGACGCACCTAGACATGAATTGGGCTATGGAACTTTGGGCACTTGAGACTACTGAAGGCTTGGAAACTACTTTGGGCCTACTTCCGGCTCCCTATAGATTAATACATATTTGTATTTATGTAATTTATTCAGTTCTTGGTCTGTAATAATCTTTGTAAACAGATATTGGGAAATTAGTAAACTGGGAGGGATTATTATGCACATTTTGTTGGGAAATGGGTAGATATCCTGCCTATAGGATTTTAATAGAATGCTTACATTCTTAGAAACTATGCCGGTAGGACGTTACAATATGTTGTCTATATATCATGCCTATAAGCTGTTACCATGTTTGTTCAATGTTTTTTCACTTAGACATCATGCCAATAGGATTCAAAAATCAATCCTGCATCCTAATAACATGCCTGTAAATTTGCTGCGATGTTCACTTAGATATCATGCCTATAGGGTGTAAGGTAACTGAGGTTCAGTTCCCATTACAGCATGTATTTAAATTGCATCTCCTTAGAAATCATGCCTATAGGATTTAAAATCGGCTTTAATAGAAATCATGCCTATAGGGATTTCGCTTTGGTCAAATAAATTTTGCTTGCTTCACCTTGTGTTTAATTAGAAATCATGCCTATAGGATCTAAAACCAGTTTAGTTAGACTTAAAATCAGTTTAATTCACACCTGTAGGTTCTGAATCAGTTTAATTAACTGACCTACTCATCTCTTCTACATTATGTCAATTAACATCACTAGAAAGAATGCCTATAGGATTCAAATTGCCCGTTTAAAATTGTTTACTGTTTTACCGTATTCCTGATCAATGATTGGATACCATGCTCATAGGACATCACTATTATACGCCTAGGCAAGCCTGTAGGGCGTCTAAAATTCTGCAATTGTAAAACTACGCCTTGTCATTTGTGACTGTTCATATTCAACAGGTCTAAAACCAGTAGGCAAACTGAATAGGTCTTTGACACTTTGTTTTTAACTCCATACTGCATATTCTCTGCTCACCTAGATGTCCTGTCCTAGAGTTCATCTTAAATATCTGAAACCTGTTGTTTGAGACGTGCACTTACTTGTTCTGTTTGTGGAGGCAAAATGTGAGCCTTTAATTGTTCCCTCTTTAATGCAGTCCTAATTGTTTTTGGTTGACGCCTAGATTTTTCTCCTTTAAGTACCTTAGGATGGTCTAGAACTACCTAAATTAGAGGTCCTAAATACCTCCAAGGCCACAAGGAAGGGGCGGGTAGTGCACGTTATAGGATATCTTTCAAGGTTGCTAGAACGCTTTAGGCTATGACCAAGGGGAGGGAATTGGGTAGTAAGGATATGATGACTACGCGCTAATGTCACGTGTAGCCCCTCATTGAGGAGTGATTACCGGGCATTGTGTGGGTATGATCTTGTAGGCTAATCAACCTAGGACTCCCCTTTCCCAATTCCTATGTGTTTTAAATGAACTTCCTTTTCTTTACGTGTGTATATATATATATATATATATATATATATATATATATATATATATATATATATATATATATATATGCAAATTGTTCAAACCTCTCCCTTGCTTCCATTACCTGAATCATATATGTGTTTAGAATGTGAAAACATGCCTTTATTTGAGAATATGTGTTGGAATTGTTTGTAAAAGGACTAATTCACATAGTTTAAGTTTGGCCAGGACCCACCGTTGTGGACCGCGAGGGGTGCCTAACACCTTCCCCTCGAGGTTATTTCGAGCCATCACCCTAATCTCGTTAATGCAAACTGGTTCATGAGTTAACCGCTCTAGGTGGCCCAACGCACCATAGTCCATTAGGTGGCGACTCTTAAAATACCCAAATCCCAAAAGGAAACGAGTCGATTCCCCATGAGTGTCAAAACCCGGACTTTCTCTGCGAGGAGGAAAAAAAGGGGCGCGACAGCATGACGACTCTGCTGAGGAATTTTAGGCTCTTACCATAACGAACTTACTTTTGTGAATTAGTCCAAGCATGTCTTATCGCGTACCCTTTCCCCTTATTTGAATCTAACTGCCTATTTTTAAAGCATTTATGATTCTTTTTATTCCTGAAACTGACTTGTCTCTTTGTTTCCTTTCTGTAACTGTCCTTCAATTATTTAAATACTGCATTTATTATTTTCTTACGTGCAAATACCTGACAACATGCTATTTATTGCTGCATAAATCATGTTCCACATCATATTCCACTCGTGCTTATCAAATCCTATAGCAACGCTTGATGAGTGGTTGTGCTCTTCCAATTTATTACCCTTAAATTCGGAAAGGCTTATTTGCGGTAAAACTAGTCGATCAGCGGTGCAGTCGATGGTTCCGTGCCTTTCCTGTACGCTTGAGGGTACCAGTCTAGACCCCCATAGTAACCTTACTCTTATCATAACTGTGCATGTATCATGGTCAAACCTAGTCGGATTAATATGTTATCCACATAATAATCCTTTAAGACGAGCCTTATCCAAAGTCCAACGGGGTTTCCTTAATCCCAATGGACACAATCACGTTCTGTGCATTAATTTGGAGAACTAAATGCCAATATGCTAATCACGAATGTACAAATAGTCGAGTCTGGTAGGAGAGAAGGGCCTAACCTTTTTGTTTTGCAGAAAATGAGGCCTGAGGTCCCCAGATTCGGCATGGTCAGCAACATTTCACCCTTGCTACTTGATCGGTGAGAGGACCTTTCCTCAAGCGACAAGAAACATGTAAGAAAGTACTTGGGCAATTTACCTTCTCTACTAGACATTCAGCCAAACAATAGGTTGATCGAGGCTGCCACTTTGTTCTGGGACCATGAAAGGGCTGTGTTCCGTTTTGGAGATATGGAAATGACACCACTCCTAGAAGAAATTGGGGGACTTGCGGGACTAACTTGGGATAGCCCTGGATTATTGGTATCGGAGAACCGTACTGGTAAAGGGTTCATAAAGATGATGAGGCTGAAGAAAAATGCTGACTTCGAATGCCTAAAGAAATTCTACATACCCTTTGAATGCCTGTATGAGAGATACGGCCATAGCAAATCCTACCGCACCTTCCATGGCAAACTTTCTATCACTTCTCTAGGACACATCCACCGTAGAGTGATCGTATTCATTGTGTGCTTCTTGGGCCTGATAGTATTCCCAATGAAAAGTGAAAGAATCCATACTAGGTTGGCCATGGTCGCCAAGACTTTGATGGAAGGGATCAATGGACAAACATACACTATAGTCCCCATGATCATAACCGACATCTACAGGGCTCTGGAGCGCTGTCAAAGAGGGATCAAGCATTTCGAGGGTTGTAACCTGTTGCTGTAGTTGTGGTTATTAGAACATCTTCAAAGGGGTCATTATCGCCAAGAATTTCCGCAAAAGGCTTGGAACGACCATATTTGCTTCCATCACCCCAAGCGGATGACTTACATTCCGGACAGGTTTGCTCAGCCGGAAAGTGCCAAAGTGTGGGTGGAGCTCTTCGACAATTTGACCGAGGAACAAGTGCAATGGATGTTTGAATGGTTCCCAACAGACGAATTCATCAGCAGATCCAGAGACGCTCCACACTTGGTGCTGATTGGGTTGAGAGGAATATACCCTTATGTCCCTATCTGAGTTATAAGGCAAGAAGGCAGGAAACAGGTTGTACAAAGGGTTGCCAAGATGAGTTATTTCAGAGCAGAGTTTCAGGATGATGATGTCCCTTACAAGTGCCAAGCTCAGCACATGTGGCACTGCAAGATCATTATGGAAAAGAACACCATTGAGCCTGACAGGTATCATACAGGGTGCGAACCCCTCTACCCAGCATGGTTAGAAGACAATCTAAAGGGAATTGTGAGGCCAGGAGCCGGTCGAGGGAATAGGATCATAGACGAAGAAGCTGAAGCTCAAGTCAAATACAACAGGCTGCACAAGAGGGTCCACGACTCTGAGAATGAGCACTAGGAAATACAGAGAGGAATATGAGGTTGATCGACGAATGGAAAGAAATGGCTGTCACTTCCAACAGAAAGTTGGAATATTTGGAGCGAGGATTAGTGGAGCTGGAGGGCAAAGTCATAAAGAGGATTGAGGATTGCCAGAATGCTGAAGGAAGTGAAGGAGGACATTTGGCCAGAGCCTACTTGCTGCTGGGTCTGCGCGAGCTGGGGAACCTGTATGATGGTGTCAAGAAGATCAAATCTGGGGAAGGTCCTTCTGGGACCAAGTAGACTAGATTTATTTGCTTTCCTAAATGTAATAAGGCCAAGTGCCAATAGTGACTTACTTTTCTATTATCTTAGTGTCATTTTGGGATTCGTCTATTTTCATATTATGAAATGAGGCATTTACTGGCACTAAAGTTCTCCAAATCTATTTGTCGCTAGGCCTACCTCGGGCACAACGAGGCTCCCAAATTAGGACACGAATTTACATTCTCGCAATATGTGTTTAAATAATGCAAACATTTCAAAACACCTACTGACTTGTTTACCTTTTTGTTTTCCTTTCATTCTTTATTCCCATCACCTAAGGTTGGTTCGCTCATACTGGCATCATCAGCATATCACACCAGATCTAGTGGCCCTCCGCCTCCTCCTCCTCCAAGTAATACAAAAGGCAAAGGAAAAGCAAAAATGGACGACTTAAGTGGTATCCGAAAGGAGAATATTGAGAACGCAGAAACATCAGATGGCCGGAGTACTCCGGCACCAAATGATCTGGTCTTGAGATTAGAACAAAAGATACTAGAGCTACAAGGAGAGCTTGAGCAGGTTCTCAACTTGGCAAACTTGTCACTCACCCTGAATGTCCCCGACATCAACCAACAAAACACAAAGAACCCATTACCTCCCCAAAACACACCAAACCAACATCCATAAAACCTTCTTGCACCACATCAATACACAACCCCACCTCAAAATCTCAATCCCTTACCGGTACCAACTCTACCACAACACCACCGTCAATCAATCCAGTACCCACCAACCGCCACTTCGGTTATCGAAAACAGAAGAAGGCTAGGAGGGGAAACCTATAATCACATTGAACGTGTCGACGCCGTTGAGAAAGACAAATGGTGGAGTAGCAAAATACAAAGCATACTGGCATGGTCCGGGTATGAACCCGGTAAAGGGCTTGGGAAGAACCTCCAGGGTATTACTAGACTGATACAGCTGAAGGGTCATGGCACTACCTTTGGGCTTGGATATCATTACGCATGGCAAGAGTATAATGATTGGTCGCCTCCATGGCGCGGACCGTGTTACCCTCTCGAGCAACCGGTGCCACATCTGGATCAAGCTTTTCACCAAGCTGACACAATACGGGGAATTGCAGAAAAAGGCATTAGCTGGGCTGAAGAATCTGTTGTTGGAAGACGAAGACATGGACTGCAGTGCAATAATTGAGGAGGAGGAGGAAGAAGGCATCACCATTCAGACTGTGGAGGAGGGAGGTGTTCTCATGAACTGGACCGCCATACTATCCCGGGCCCGCCGAGTCCCTGGGTAGCTTGGCAGATTTTATTTCTATAGCCGTTCTAGGCATTTAAGCTTTTCAGTAACTTTGTTTTAAAAGACTTATTTGTTTCAAAATAAATGCTCGATTCATCGAGCCGTACTTGTCCGGATGTTTTTCAGTTTTAATCAAATGCATTGCTCTTTATTATTTATTATTATTTTCTACACTTTTTCTTTGTACAACGTTATTATTACTTTTCCTGATGAACTGGTGACTGTGACATGTAATGAGGCAACGCGATATGAGGATAGTGATTCGGATGAAGAAGACGAGATACCCGAGGAAGTTGTCAGGGAGGTTGAAAACTTTGAGAATAAGCTTAAGTCCAATCTGGACAAAACCGAAGCAATAAACTTGGGGGACGCCGAGACCGTCAAGGAGAGTCGCATCAGCAGTCACTTATCACCAACAGAGAAGGAAGAGTACATCCACTTCTTAAAAGAGTATGAGGACATTTTCGCATGGTCATATGATGACATGACCGGTCTAAGCACGTCCATAGTGGCTCACAAGTTGCCCACTAATCCCATGTGTCCGCCAGAGAAGCAGAAACTCAAAAAATTCAAACCAGATATGAGCTTGAAAATCAAGGAGGAAGTTACTAAGAAGATCAAAGTCAAAGTCCTCAGGGTTGTGGAGTACCCGACCTAGTTAGCCAACATTGTACCAGTTCCGAAGAAAGATGGGAAAGTCATAGTATGTGTTGACTATCGAGATTTAAACAGAGCAAGTCCCAAGGACGTCTTCCCACTTCCAAACATACACATCCTGATCGATAACTGCGCCAAGCATGAACTCCAATCTTTTGTAGATTGCTTCGCGGGTTATCACCAGATCTGGATGGACGAAGAAGATGCAGAGAAAACAGCTTTTATTACACCATGGGGGGTGTACTGCTACAAGATGATGCCATTTGGTCTAAAGAATGCTGGGGCCACTTACATGAGAGCCATGAGAACCATTTTCCATGATATGATGCATAAAGAAATAGAGGTGTATGTGGACAACATCATTATCAAATCCAAGAGGGCCGCAGATCACATAGCAGACTTGAGAAAGTTCTTTGACAGGCTGAGGAGGTACAACTTGAAACTGAACCCCGCAAAGTGTGCATTCGGGGTTCCCGCAGGAAAGTTACTGGGATTCATTGTCAGTTGCCAAGGGATCGAGCTAGATCCATCTAAAGTCAGGGCTATTCAGCAGTTACCGCCACCTAGGAGCAAAAAGGACGTGATGAGCTTCTAAGGACGTCCCAACTATATCAGTCGCTTCATAGCACAGTCCACAGTCATATGTGAACCCATCTTCAAGATGCTGAGGAAAGATGTCGAGACAAGCTAGACTGAGGATTGTCAGAAAGCTTTTGACAAGATCAAGGAGTACCTGCCCACACCACCAGTTCTGGTCCCGCCAGAACCAAGACGACCTTTGCTGCTCTATCTATCTGTATTGGATGGAGCCTTCGGATGTGTTCTGGGACAACATGATGAGACAGGGAGAAAGGAGCAAGCCATATACCACTTGAGTAAGAAGTTCACACCTTACGAAGCACGATACTCTCTGCTGGAACGCACTTGTTGTGCTTTGACCTGGACGGCCCAGAAGTTGAGGCATTACTTCTGTGCCTATACCACATACCTCATATCCAGGATGGACCCCTTGAAGTATATATTTCAAAAACCCATGCCGACTGGAAAGTTAGCCAAGTGGCAGATACTGTTGAGCGAGTTCGATATCATCTATATAACTCAAAAGGCGGTCAAAGGACAAGCATTGGCAGATCATCTTGCTTAAAATTCGGTAGGAGGAGAATACGAACCCTTGAAAACAAATTTTCCTGATGAAGAGGTGTCGTTCGTAGGAGAAGACATTACCGAAGAATATGACGGTTGGAGGATGTTCTTCGATGGAGATGCAAATTTCAAAGGAGTGGGCATTGGAGCAGTTTTGGTATCAGAAACAGGTCAACATTATCTGGTATCTGCTAAACTCAGATTTCCCTGCACCAACAACATGGCAGAATATGAGGCCTGCATACTAGGACTCAACATGGCAGTCGACATGAACATTTAGGAGCTGCTGGTAATTGGTGATTCAGATTTGCTTGTGCACCAGGTACAAGGAGAGTGGGCCACCAAGAATTCCAAGATATTGCCATATCTGCACCATGTGCAGGAATTGAGGAAGAGGTTCACAAAGATAGAGTTTCGGCATGTACCCAGAATTCAGAATGAGTTTGCCGATGCATTGGCCACCTTGTCATCTATGATACAACATCCGAACAAGAATTTCATTGATCCCATCCAAGTAAGAGTCTGTAATCAACCGGCTTACTGTGCTCATGTCGAGGAAGAGATAGATGGAAAGCCTTGGTTCCATGACGTCAAGGAGTATTTGGCGAAAGGAGAATATCCGGAGCATGCAAACCACACTCAGAAACGCACACTTCGGAGATTGTCCAACCACTTTTTCCACAGCGGAGGAAACTTGTACAGAATAACTCCCGATTTGGGATTGCTAAGATGTGTCGACGCAAAAGAGGCTTCTAAGCTACTCGAGGAGATACATGCTGGGGCCTGCGGCCCACATATGAATGGTTTTGTCTTTGTCAAGAAAATACTTAGGTCCGATTATTTCTGGATGAACATAGAGACAGATTGTGTCCAGTATGTCCGCAAATGCTACCAATATCAAGTGCATGCGGATATGATAAAAGTGCCGCTGAATGAGCTCAATTCAACAAGCTCACCTTGGTCGTTCGCCGCCTGGGAATGGATTTCGTCGGTCCTATCGAGCCCACTGCTTCAAACGGGCACAGGTTTATTCTAGTGGCCATTGATTACTTCACAAAATGGGTAGAGGCTGCATCTTACAAAGTTGTGACCAAGAAAGTCGTCGTAGATTTTTTCAAATATCGTATTGTTTGCCGATTTGGAGTTCCCAAGTCCATTGTTACTCATAATGCCGCCAATCTCAACAGCGATCTAATGAAAACCATGTGTGAAACTTTCAAAATCAAGCACAAGAATTCCACAGCCTATAGACCTCAAATGAATGGAGTCGTAGAAGCCGCAAACAAAAACATCAAGAAGATACTAAGGAAGATGATAGAAAACCACAAACAATGGCACGAGAAGCTACCCTTTTCTCTGTTAAGATATCGTACCACAGTTCGCAGATCAAGCGGGGCAACTCCCTACATGCTGGTTTATGGTATCGAAGCTGTCATCCCAGCCGAGGTAGAGATTCCTTCTTTAAGAATCATACAGGAGGCTGAACTCAATGATGCAGAATGGATAAGGAGCCGCTATGAACAATTGGCCCTTATCGATGGAAAGAGGATGAACCAGTATGTCACGGTCAACTTTATCAGAATAGAATGTCCAGAGCTTTCAACAAAAGGTTCAAACCAAGGTAATTTGCACCGGGACAACTGGTGCTGAAGAAGATCTTCCCATATCAAGATGAAGCCCAAGGGAAATTCTCTCCCAACTGGCAAGGTCCGTACATGGTTCACGGGGTACTGATAGGAGGAGCACTCATACTTGCGAAAATGGACGGAGAAATTTGGCCGAAACCAATCAATTCTGACGCAGTCAAAAGATATTATGCTTAGACTATTTACATTTACACATCTGATGTAATTGAACTACGCTTGACCTGATTCCCGTTTAAGAGGGGATACGTAGGCAGCCTTATGGGATCGGTCATATCATAATAAAATTTCAATTTCCCCCCTTAAGATCTGAAACTAGAGCAGAACTTTGAGGAGGACCCTCAAAATTCCGGAGCAAGTCCAGCCGACGCCAACATATGCCAGACAATCAAAAATCGGTTCAGAAACTGGGGCGGAATTTTGAGAAAGATTCTCAAAATTCCGAATAAGGGTCAACAAGACTGATGTTCTAAACATCAATACCACACAAGAGGGGGGGCGATTTGTGTGGTACTCAACTTTTCGCTTAAACTGCTTCTGGAAGGACCTGGTTCTTCTAGGTGTACTTATTACTACTATTTGCGGAATTAAAAGTACATAAAATAAAAAACACAGAGATTTTACGTGGAAAACACCTGGCTCAAAAGGTGAAAAAACCATGACCTACTACTCAGTAGGATTTTCCCAAACTGAGCCAAAACTGCATTTACAAAACTCTTTGTAAACCTAAGGATTAACTCTAATCCCGTTGTAGCAACCAGCCTCTAACTGCTGCGACAACTTCAAGTTAACTCTAACTTGAATACTCAAATTACATATTACAATTGCTTCTAGATAAAGCTGAAAGGTACAATATAAAAACACCTACTACAATTGAACTAGAAATAAAGAAAGATACATAAAACTCTTTATGGAGCTGGTTCTTCAATCTGGTTCATGTAGCTTCAGGTTTGCACACTTGAATCACACACGAACTGCTTGCAAAAACCCTTGCTATTTTGCTCCCAATTCACGTTTAACTTCTGCATTTTTGTGCAACACATGTGATGTGAGAACATCCTGCAATTTATAGAGTTAGTAGATGAAGAAATAACTAGAGTTCTGATGCAACTCTTCCTTGGTGGAAGAGTTCTAGTTGATTTCAACTTCTAACTCCTTCCCTATCTTGACTTGTGTTCTCTTTGATTAAGGACTCCTTCTCCTTATCAATTATGCAACCTTTTCGATCAGGAGATATTAAATACACCAAGTTAAGCTTATCTCCTTCACGTACAACCCACATGCTTGAATCTGCCCGTTTTTGTGAACCTGAGGGATGGACCACTGGATGGACCTGGTTCATGTCTGAGTTCCTTTGTTAGTCTTCAAAACTAACCTTTACTTGGGCCAACAAATTCCCCCTTTTTGATGATGACAAACACTGTGCTTTTCATACACTTAGGCCCTGCCAGAACTCAGCTCAAACATCAACAGAATGTTAGAAACATTTTTCCTCTATATCACTTATCATCAAGGACCAGGTACATTAGGTTATAAACATCACTGTTCAAAGTGTAAAGCACAACCTTTTTCCCCCTTTTGGCATCATCGAAAAGTTGCATAAAATGTGAGATAACCAGATTTTAAAACTTACTCATGGACACTGGGGCTACTTCAAATGCAAACATGGATTAATCATCATAGATCAAGCTAAGAATTTTAACCATCAAAGAAATATAAACAAACAGTTAGAGCAAAAGGCAGTGAATTTCATTGATGATTGATAAGATTCTACCACAAAGCATAAGAAGAAATAAAAATACTGAAAACATGAGCAAAAGAAACAAAAAGTCTCGAATTGGGTCACTGGTTGATCTACACTAGGCTAGGATTTAAGGCTTAGAAGAGGTAGGGGCTGGGTTATTTGCTTGGAGAAGTTTCAGCATGTCTTGAAGAATTCCATCATTCTTCTCCTTTTCCCTTGCAAGTTCAGTTCTGAGAACATCTCTCTCAGATTCTAGCTAAACCAATCGTGTCTTCAGCCTTCCTATCTCAATATCCTTTGCCTCACTCTCCTGTAACAAGACTCTGGCTTTGCTATTGATAGGTGTCTTTTTAAATGAACCGGGTTCATTAGGAATGACATTGACTTCATAATCGCAAGCAAGCAGAGTATTAACCCCACTTATTCGTAGGTACCTTGAAATGTGCAAGCACAGTTGTGAGAATGAAACCATAGGGAATGGCATGAGTTTTGGTGCCATTGATAAACCTATCAGTAGGTCCAAGACGGTTTCCTGTTTAGATGGAACAGGTTCATCTATATTTCTCAAGTTGAACCTACCCCTCAGCAGCTTCCCACTTCCCCCTGTTTTGCTCACACTCTCTTCTATTTCGGTAAATTCCTCTCCCCAAACAACCATTGCACCAGTGTCTTTTATTATACCAACAGAAATGGGTGAAGAATCAGCCACTCTTGTCTCCTTTCCCCTCACAGTACTCCTAGCGCCCTCGCTCTCCTTTTTTTTTCATTTTTACCACCAACTTCTCCAGATTATGTAGACTCTATACCTGCTATACATCCTACAAATCTATTCTCCAAATTTGCAGCAACTTTAGAAATTGTCTCAAGAGAAACTTTAGAATCAGAAAATACTTGTTCAGTTTTGAAAGACTTACTTTCTTCCCCCTTAGTAGCAGACTTAAATGAATCTTCAGATTTCTAGGATTCTTCTTCCCTACCTGCTTTCAATTGCTTGTTTATTTGCTTGGTGATGAAGGATTTTCAGAGGTGTTTGACATATCTAGGCTAGGGTATGAAAAGAAGAGAATTAGATTGTGTTTGGAAGATGAAAGAAGAATGAGAGTTTTTGACGGCTTGAGAGAGATGAAGTAAGGAATACACCAAAGCTGATCAATATACAGAGGAATAATTGATGGGGTAGCTACATCCTTTCAGACTCTTCGAATTTTAATTAAACTGAAATTCAATTTTGAAGAGACGTTGGAGTGTATCCCTAGAATCTAGGTACTTCCATTTGGTTGGGACTCTTTTGAACGGGACTGGTTCACTTGTAACGGATATGTCCAAAAGGAGTTTGGTATTTGGTAGGACTCTCTGCTCATGATCCAAATATAGTTATTTCAAATTATGCAGAGTGTAGAAAACATACCGTGTTATCTTGATGAACCAGGTTCTTCCCTGAATCATACATGTGTTTAGAATGTGAAAACATGCCTTTATTTGAGAATTCGTGTTGAAATTGTTTGTAAAAGGACTAATTCACATAGTTTAAGTTCGGCCGGGATCCACCGTTGTGGACCGCGAGGGGTGCCTAACACCTTCCCCTCGAGGTTATTTCGAGCCCTTACCTTAATCTCTGGTAATGCAAACTGGTTCATGAGTTAACCGCTCTAGGTGCCCTAACGCACCATAATCCGTTAGGTGGCGACTCTTCAAATACCCAAATCCCAAAAGGAAACGAGTCGATTCCCCATGAGTGTCGAAACCCGGACTTTCTCCGCGAGGAGGAAAAACAAGGGGCGCGACAGCATGGTGACTCTGCTGGGGATCTTAGGCTCTTACCATAATGAACTTACTTTTGTGAATTAGTCCAAGCATGCCTTATCCTGTACCCTTTCCCCTTATTTGAATCTAATTGTCTATTTTTAAAGCATTTATGATTCTTTTTATTCCTGAAACTGACTTGTCTCTTTGTTTCCTTTCTGTAACTGTTCTTCAATTATTTAAATACTGCATTTATTATTTTCTTACATGCAAATACCTGACAACATGCTATTTATTGTTGCATAAATCATGTTCCACATCATATTCCACTCGTGCGTATCAAATCCTATAGCAACGCTTGATGAGTAGTTGTGCTCTTCCAATTTATTACCCTTAAATTCGGAAAGGCTTATTTGCGGTAAAACTAGTCGATCAGCGGTGCAATCGACGGTTCCGTGCCTTACCCCCTCAAGTTGTCCGCTTGAGGGTACCAGTCTAGACCCCCATAGTAACCTTACTCTAATCGTAACTGTGCATGCATCATGGTCAAACCTAGTCGGATTAATATGTTGTCCACATAATAATCCTTTAAGACGAGCCTTATCCAAAGTCCAACGGGGTTTCCATAATCCCGGCGGACACAATCACGTTCTGTGCATTAATTTGGAGAACTAAATGCCAATATGCTAATCATGAATGTACACATAGTCGAGTCTAGTGGGGGAGAAAGGCCTAACCTTTTTGTTTTGCAGAAAATGACGCATGAGGTCCCCAGATTCGGTATGGTCAGCAACATTCCACCATTGCTACTAGATTGGTGGGAGGACCTTTCCTCAAGTGACAAGAAACACGTGAGAAAGCACTTGGGCAATTTACCTTCTCTACTAGACATTCAGCCAAACAATAGGTTGATCAAGGTTGCCACTTTGTTCTGGGACCATGAAAGGACTGTGTTCCGTTTCGGAGATATGGAAATGACACCACTCCTAGAAGAAATTGGGGGACTTGCGGGACTGACTTAGGATAGCCCTGGGTTGTTGGTATCGGAGAACTGTACTGGTAAAGGGTTCCTAAAGATGATGGGGATGAAGAAAAAATGTTGACTTGGAATGCCTAAAGAAATCCTACATACCCCTCGAATACCTGTATGAGAGATACGGCCATAGCAAATCCTACCGTACCTTCCATGGCGAGCTTTCTATCACTTCTCTAGGACACATCCACCGCAGAGTGTTCGTGTTCATTATGTGCTTCTTGGGCCTGATAGTGTTCTCGATGAAAAGGGAAAGAATCCACACTAGATTGGCCATGGTCGCCAAGACTTTGATGGAAGGGATCAACGGATAGACATACACTATAGTCCCCATGATCATAGCCGACATCTACAGGGCTCTGGAGAGCTGTCAAAGGGGGATCAAGCATTTTGAGGGTTGTAACTTGTTGCTGCAGTTGTGGTTATTAGAACATCTTCAAAGGGGCCAGTATCGCCAAGAACTTGCGTGAAGGGCTTGGAATGACCATATTGCCTTCCATCACCCCAAGTGGGTGACTTACATTCCGGATAGGTTTGCTCAGCCGGAAAGTGCCAAAGAGTGGGTGGAGTTCTTCGACAATCTGACCGAGGAACAAGTGCAATGGATGTTTGAATGGTTCCCAACAGACGAATTCATCATCAGATCCAGAGACGCTCCACACTTGGTGCTGATTGGGTTGAGAGGAATATACCCTTATGTCCCTATCCGAGTTATGAGGCAAGCAGGGAGGAAACAGGTTGTACCAAGGGTTGCCAAGATGAGTCATTTCAGAGCAGACTTTCAGGATGATGATGTCCCTTACAAGTGCCAAGCTCAGTACATGTGGCACTGCAAGATCATTGTGGAAAAGAACACCATTGAGCCTGACAGGTATCATGCAGGGTGTGAACCCCTCTACCCAGCATGGTTAGAAGACAATCTAAAGGGAATGGTGAGGCCAGGAGCCGGTCGAGGGAATAGGATCATAGACGAAGAAGCTGAAGCTCAAGTCAAATACAACAGGCTGCACAAGAGGGTCTACGACTCTGAGAATGAGCACCGGGAAATACACGAGAGGAATATGAGGTTGATCGACGAATGGAAAGAAATGGCTGTCACTTCCAACAGAAAGTTGGAATATCTGGAGCGAGGATTAGTGGAGCTGGAGGGAAAAGTCATAAAGAGGATCGAGGATTGCCAGAACGTTGAAGGAAGTGAAGGAGGACATTTGGCCAGAGCCTACTTGCTGCTGGGTCTGCGCGAGCTGGGGAACCTGTATGAGGGAGTCAAGAAGATCGAATCTGGGGAAGGTCCTTCTGGGACCAAGTAGACTAGATTTATTTGCTTTCCTAAATGTAATAAGGCCAAGTGCCAATAGTGACTCACTTTTCTATTATCTTAGTGTCATTTTGGGATTCGTCTATTTTCATATTATGAAATGAGGCATTTACTGGAACTAAAGTTCTCAAAATCTATTTGTCGCTAGGCCTACCTCGGGCACAACGAGGCACCAAAATTAGGACACGAATTTACATTCTCGCAATATGTGTTTAAATACTGCAAACATTTCAGAACACCTACTGACTTGTTTACCTTTTTGTTTTCCTTTCATTTTTTATTCCCATACCCTAAGGTTGGTTCGCTCATACTGGCATCGTCAGCATATCACACCAGATCTAGAGGCCCTCCACCTCCTCCTCCTCTACGTAATACAAAAGGCAAAGGAAAAGCAAAAATGGACGACTTAAGTGGTATCCGAAAGGAGAATGTTGAGAACGCAGAAACTTCAGATGGCCGGAGTACTCCGGCACCAAATGATCTAGTCTTGAGATTGGAACAAAAGNAATAGGGTTGAATCATCGCTTGTGGCGGAAGTGAAAGAGAAGCAATTCAACGATCCATTGTTAGCACAACTGAAGGAGGGGATTCATAAACACAAAACCACAGCTTTTTCCTTTGGCATGGACGATGGTACCCTACGGTACCAAGGCCGCCTATGTGTTCCAGGTATTGACGGTCTTCGGGAAAGGATCATGGCAGAAGCTCACACTTCCAGGTATTCTGTACACCAAGGTTCTACAAAAATGGACCTACTTTCTTCCCCCTTAGTAGCAGACTTAAATGAATCTTTAGATTTCTAGGATTCTTCTTCCCTACCTACTTTCAATTGCTTGTTTATTTGCTTGGTGATGAAGGATTTTCAGAGGTGTTTGACATATCTAGGCTAGGGTATGAAAAGAAGAGAATTAGATTGTGTTTGGAAGATGAAAGAAGAATGAGAGTTTTTGTCGGCTTGAGAGAGATGAAGTAAGGAATACACCAAAGCTGATCAATATACAGAGGAATAATTGATGGGGTAGCTACATCTTTTCAGACTCTTCGAAGTTTAATTAAACTGAAATTCAATTTTGAAGAGACGTTGGAGTGTATCCCTAGAATCTAGGTACTTCCACTTGGTTGGGACTCTTTTGAACGGGACTGGTTCACTTGTAACGGATATGTCCAAAAGGAGTTTGGTATTTGGTAGGACTCTCTGCTCATGATCCAAATATAGTTATTTCAAATTATGCAGAGTGTAGAAAACATACCGTGTTATCTTGATGAACCAGGTTCTTCACTGATAATCCTCTTGTGTGAGTCTAAATTTGCCAAAATAGAGAAAATATCATTAGAGATTTAATGAGTCATTTTCACATGGCACAAGAGTATACTATGGAAAGTATGAGATTGAGCAAGAATTAATCTAATTATACACAATTTATAGACTTTCTAACCAAATTTTTTTTCATTTTTTTTTTCCGTTTAACCTTGAACTGGTCCTTTTAGGTGATCTTAATCATCCCTAATTCCAACATGTTCCTCTCAAAGTGATCTCTACTTAAGGCTTTTGTGAAGATGTCGGCAATTTGCTTGTCAGTAGCACAAAATTCCACAGTGATCAAGCCTTTCTCATAGTTGTCCCTCAAAAAAATAGTGCCTAACATCTATGTGCTTAGTTCTATTATGATGAAGTGGTTTCTTTGTCATACTAATAGCACTAGTGTTATCACAAAAAAAAAAAGGGATGCAACCACATCAATTCCAAAATTCAATAATTGTTGTTTGATCCACAACAATCGAGCACACCATGAAGTAGTAGCAACATACTCAGCTTCAGCAGTAGATAAGGCCATTGAATTTTGCCTTTTTGGTAGCCTATGACACAAGACATGAACCAAGGAAGTGTGCCATACCTGGGTTGCTCTTCCTATCAACTAGAAAACCTGAAATCGAGCACAAAGACCTACACTGCACACAATGTCAGGTCTGCTAGTAGTGAGATATAAAAGAGAACCAATCATTCCCCTATACAACTTCTGATCAACAGATGAACCAGGTTCATCTATAGCCAATTTTGTGGATATTGCAATAGGAGTGTCAATTTCTTTGGATGTTCCTTCCTGGTTTTGTTACTGAGGAATAGGTTCATGGACAAGTTCCCTCGAGGTTTGAGGATCAGTTCCTCTCTAGTCAGTTCCCCCTGTCATGTTGCCTTGGGTAGAAGAACCTGTTCCATCACATGTTCCTTCTTCTGTTGCAGCTTCAGTCTGGGCTGCGATATCATTTAAATTTCTTACCAGCCCAATTGCTTCATCTTCATGTTCCAGCTTATTAGAAAGAATGTTAGTTTTAAATAACATATACATTTTTTCTACACACATAGTTCCTTTTACTGTATATCTTATAAGCTTTACCATGTGAAGAATATCCCAAGAATACTCCCTGATCACTTCTGGGATCATACTTACCTAGGGAGTCTTTGCCATTATTGTGCACAAAGCACTTGCATCTAAATGCCCTAAGATGAGATATATTTAGCTTTCTCCCTTTAAGTGACTCATAGGGAATCTTCTTAACAAGAGGTCTAGTCATGCAACTATTTATGATGTAGCATGCAAAAATTCAGCAAACTTAGCATTTTCAAATTTAGTTCCATGATCAGACCTAATTGATGCAGGTTGATTACCTAGTTGTTTCCGAGTTTTTATAACAAAAGAAGTAAACATGCCAAATGCTTCATCTTTATATGTTAAAAACAATGTCCAAGTAAACCTAGAGTAATCATCAACAAGCACCATCACATGTCTTTTACCACCTCTGCTTAATATTCTCATTGGACCACAGAGATCCATATGGACCAGTTCCATCGTTCTAGTGGTACTTACCACTTTCTTGCAATTAAAAGAGGATCTTACCTGCTTCCCCCTTGCACAAGCCTCACAAACTTTATCATCCTTGAACTTGATGTTAGGCAGCCCTATCACCAGGTCCTTGGAAACTAATTTGTTGAGTTGACTCAGACTTGCATGTCCAAGTCTCTTATGCCAAAGGAGGGGATCATTGTCCAACACACTTAAGCAAGTGAGTTCATTTTCTGAAAGTGTGGACAAATCTACAATGCATGTATTGTTTACTCTTTTTTCCTGCAAAACAATCTTGTCAATGGTAAGATTAATCACAAAATATTTGGTAGTGGTGAATGCTACCAAGTTACCTTTATCACATAATTGTGATACACTGATTAGACTGTACTTTTGGCCATCTATCAAGTAGACATTCTCAATAGAGTGATAAACAGTCTTACCTACCTTTCTAACCCCAATGATCTTACCTTTCTTCCCATTTCCAAAGGAGACATTACCTCCTTTGAGGTCCTCAAGTGAAAGGAACTGGTTCTTGCTTCCTGTCATATGCTTTGAGCAGCCACTATCCATGTACCATATTTGGCTGCTCTCTTTCACTTGGACCCATAAAAGGAATCAGGGGTTAGTCTTAGGAACCCAAACTAGTTTGGGTCCCTTTCTATAGGCAAAAAGGGTGAATCAGATTCTTTTTAGCCCAACCCGACAGCCTATTTTTCCCTTGAACAAATTCTTTATTCTTTTTACTAGCCTTTTCTTTTGCAATACATTCAGATTTATAGTGACCAGTTTTACCACAATGTGTGCAAATTTTATTTTCAGGAAGTGTGAAGTACTTACTTTTAGGGTCCCACTTTGGTGCTTGAGTCCCATAGCCAAGTCCTCTTTTGTTGCTACTGTGATGCTCTTGCAACCAAGAGAGTGCATCAGAGGCCTTGTTCCATTTGCAAGTTCTGTCTAATTCATGTTTCACCTTTCCTAGATCTTCTTTTAGGACTTTAATCTGCTCATCTCTTTTGTACAGCTCATCTTTCATTTTTCCTACATTTTCTTCTAAAGTGAGTTGTGTGTGATCATATTTCTTTTTACCAGTTCCTAATTTCAATTTTAGATTTTCAGATTTAAGCTCTAGGACTGTGGTGTCAAGTTCATGAACCTGGTTCTTCAACTCAGCATTTTTACTATCACTCTCATTAGCGCTAAGTTTCAGGTTTTTGCACTTAGCTTTCAGAATCACACACTCCTTAGACAGCTGTTCCTTTTCATTGTTTATAACTTCAAATTCATCAATGAAATCTAGAAGTAATTCAGATAGACTTTCTTTAGACAAAAACTTAATCTTGTCTTTGAGATGAATTATACTTACCTCAGATTCCTCATCGGATTTCCCAATTTACATAAGTGCTTGTTCATCTCCATCTTCGTCTTCTGAGTCATCATCTAAGCTTTCACCCCAAGCAGCAACCATAGCCTTTGTTGATCCTTTGTTCTTCTTGGGATGAACCTGTTCCTTCTTCCTGTTCCTTCGTTCAGCTCTTTTCTTCTTCCATTCAATTTCCCATTGAGGGCAATTTTTTATGTGGTGATCAGTCTTCCCACACTTGTAGCACCCCTCATTGGTTTGTTTTTCAGGAACCCTTGGTTTGTTGTAACTTCCATTTCTTGAAGGACCATTTTCTCTTATTAGGTACTTCTTAAAATCCTTTGTGATCACGGTCATTTCATCCTCATCTAGATCAGCACCTTCAGTGATTCTGAATGCCAGGCTCCTTTCCTTCTTAGGTGCATCCATCTTCATGGTTTTCCTTCTAAGTTTCATNGATCATCTACCAAATTGGGGCAGAATTTTGAGGAGGACCCTCAAAATTCTAACATAAGAAAGGTGCAGTGTCTCTGAAATGTGTTACAGTGACTAGTTCATCTAAAAAATACTTGATATTTCGATATGTTTTCTAAATAACTCTATTTTTTTATCAATAGTTGCATATTTTCGAAAACTCTATTTTTCGTAACAGTCAGGTGTTACCCAGGGAAACTCAAATAAGGCCCCCAGAACGGAATAAAGCAAGGCCAGTGGACAAACGCACGAACCAACCTCCCCTCACAAAACTTATAATTTTTCTTTGAGCGCAGGCACATCGGACGCAACGGTAACATCTGCAAAATATATACACGTAACAAGATCACTATCAATCAGGCCACCAGACACTGAACGTATTCCCAGATAAGAAGGTTCTACTCAGAGTTTCGCCCATGAAGGGTTTGATGAGGTTCGGGAAGAAGAGCAAGTTGAGCCCTAGGTATATTGGTACTTTTGAGGTGCTAGAGAGAGTTGGGGAGGTGGCCTACAAACTTGCCTTGCCACCTAGTTTATCGGGAGTTCACCTAGTGTTTTATGTTTCCATGCTCCGGAAGTACTATGGGGATCCGTCACATGTATTGGGCTTCAGTACGGTGCAGTTGGACGAGGCTTTTACTAATGATGTGGAGCCGTGGCCATTTTGAACCGACAGGTTCGAAGGTTGAGGTCAAAGAATATAGCATTGATGAAGTTTCATTGGAGAGGTCAGCTGGTCGAGAAGGCTATGATGTGCCGTAGAATTTCGGCACATTTAATACCAATTACTTAAATTTTTGCTCGTCTTTTAAGGCATTTTTAGTTAATTCTTATCAAGCATGGTTTTTTTGTAGTGCATGAACTTGAAGACCCAAAAAACAAGGAAAAGAAGTCAAAAAGTCACAAAAGGATAGAAATGCTGCAAGTACGCGACCGCATAAGTCACTTGCGGACCGCATAAGTCAAATGGTGACCGCAAACTTAAGTAGAATTGTTGGCCAAATGAAGATAAGAATATGCAGTCCATTATGCGGTAGCTTAACACTTTTACGAGCTGCATAATGACCGCACAATTCCAGCTGAAGAAGCTTCTCAACACGTCTGCGATGGGAAAATGCGGTCTCATAATAGATATGTGGACCGCATAACTTATATGCGATGGAAGCCTGGAATTGGTGATTTACAAGTCTGCGATGAGAATGAAGGTTACGCGGACTGCATAAATGGCCTGCGACCATTATGCGGTCGCAAAATCTGTCTGCAGGGGCAATTTTTTTCTGATTTCGACCACGACTTTTGGTCCACTATAAAAAGAATAACTAGGGATTTTGTGGGGCATTCATGTCTGAAAAGGGTCCTACATTGAGAGCATTGCATACTCCATTAATTTGGAAGCTTGTGAAGAGTGAATCTTGCACTTTTGTAAGTTTTATGACTTTATTTATTGCTTTGGTCTTGTGTTTTAGCATGAGTAGCTAGTTTTAAATACTAAGGTTGTGGACTCTAAATGGGTTTAATGTTAATGGGTGTTTAACATTGAATATATATATATATATATGGTTGGTTGATATTTATTCATTTCTTGTGCTTTATCTATGGTTGGTGGTTGGAAACATTAACCTATTCCATTTTATTCTTTCTTTACATGGAAAAGTGGGTTAGGGTTTGGTAGAAATGAATATCAATATCTCAAGACTTTAAATCTTATTTAATAGAATCACTTAGGAATAAGTGGGTTCTACTTGGCGTAAATTAGTTGTTCTTAAATTACAACTCTTTTATATTTGGAAACATCATAAAGTGAAAATACTACCCAACCATTGGAAAATATTGGATAGTCATTTAGAAACCATTTGCATATCAAAGGACCTTCCATTAGAAATATATCATATTAACATCGATAGCATTATATTTCATTGATGGGATCACAACCTTGGTTTCCTTAATCAAATTATTCACATTCTCATAACAAAATTAGTTATCTTACTAAATCACAATTATATCATTCTCTTGCTAAGCTAAAGGAACAGAATTACGACCTAAGTCAAGTTCCACACTACTCAAGTAATATTTTCAGACATATTCCCTGTGGGATTCGACCCCAACCTTGTTGGGTTATTATATTTGACACCGATTGTCTTACACTATTTAGTTAAAGTGTAATTTGAGCGTATCAAATTTTGGCGCCGTTGCCGGGAAATACGGTTTTGAAATTACTAATTAGTGTGTGCTTTACTTTACGTCTTCTTCTATTCCATAACACTTTGCTTATTTTGCTTGGTGTTGATAGGAAAACATGGACGAATATGAGGACAAAGAAAATCCTTTTGCTTACATAGATGAGTACATTGAGGATACAAATGCTATTGTACTGCCGAGAGTTGACGCTGCCACTTTCAAGGTGGAACACGATTTAATACTCTTGCTCAAAGCAGAGGGGTTTTTCAGAAATTCCACCGATGATGATCCGACACAACATCTCAGAAACTTCTTGGGTATGTGTGCGATGCATAAGCAGAACAACATCTCAGATGATTCCCTAAGATTGAGGGTGTTCAAGTACTCACTGACTGGAGAGGCGAGGAAATGGATTCAAAATCTACCACCCAACTCAATCCATTCTTGGCCTGAACTTGTCCGAGCATTCCTAGCTAAACGGTTCCCGCAAAGCGAGAAATCTAAGCTCCGGGATAAAATTTTCTTTTTCAAGCAACTACCGGGAGAACATCTACATGAGTCATGGGATCGATTCAAGCTATATTTGGTGAGGTCGCCGAATCATGGTTTTCTGGATTCCATCTTGTTGGAGAAATTCTACATGGGGTTGGAAGCTATGAACCAATCTATAGCCAAGAATGCAGCTGATGGATCTTTTACGGATAAAACATTTGCGAGGATCACACAAATCCTTGACAAAATGGCAATACATAACCAACCTTGGCACTCAGAGGACACCGCAGGTGGAATTGCATATGGTACTCCTTCCTTGATCAACATGATTAAGGAGAACCAAGAGAGAGATCAAGTAATCGCCGTACTTGCCACCAACGTTAATGTGTTGACAAAGATGTTCAATGAAAGCCAAACAAAAATGGTGAATATGGTGGAGGATGTTCAACCCACATCAAATGAAGATTATGTGGAAGCAAATTATGTCAACAACTCTCAAGGAGGTATGAAAGGCAACAATACCAAGGTTCAGGACAACAAAACCAATGGAGGCCTAACCCGCAAGGGCAAGGCAACCAACAGTGGCAAAAGGACCCTTATGGAGTAACAACAACAACAACAACTTTTCAAATCGGAGTTCAAACCCTTATGTTCCACCAAAAGGGTTCAAATCAAGGTTCTTCAAGTGATTCTAAGTTGGAAAACATGCTTGAGCGAGTATTTCAAAATCAAGATAGGTCTGACACTTCCATGAGGAATATAACTGAGCTTGTCGGTTCTCATACCGCATCTATTCAAAACTTGAAGATCCAAATGAGAGATCTTTCAAGAGAGCAAAATTCGAAGCAAAAGGCCACACTCCCAAGTGACACAATTGCAAACCCAAAAGGTAGTGGGAGTGGTCTAACGTCTCATTGCATGGCAATTACAACTAGGAGTGGGAAAGTACTTCAAGGAGAGAATGAACAAGTGGTCGAAGTGGAAGATTCTGAACAAGAACTTGAGGTACAAGTTGAAGTGCCAATTGTTGTTGAAGTTAAAATGGTCCCGGAAGAGTTGAAACTTCAAGAAGTGAACCAGGAAGAGGTTAAGGAAAAGGTGAAAGAGACTCCGAAAATTCTAGCACCAATTCCTAGAACTACTCCCCCTTTCCCTCAAAGACTTGCTAGGAGGGTTGATGATAGCAAACTCGAGAAGTTCTATGACATTCTCAAGCAATTATCGGTAAATATTCCATTTGTGGAAGCATTTCAAGAGATGCCGGGTTTTGCTAAGTATTTGAAAGATTTGATCACCAAGAAGAAAACCACCAAAAATGAAGTGGTGAATGTTACTCACCGGGTTAGTTCCATCATTGCAAAAACCACCGTTCAAAAGGAAGAAGACCCGGGATTCCCGCCGGAATTTGTGAACACAAGATACAATTGGAGAAAGAGATCAAACCAAGTGTGGAACATCAAATAAGGTTAATTCCTTCGATGCAAGAGGTGGTAAAGAAAGAAATCATCAAGTGGTTAGATGCCAGGGTAGTCTATCCCATTGCCGATAGTTCTTAGGTGAGTCCAGTGCAATGTGTGCCGAAGAAAGGAGGCATGACTATGATTGAGAATGACAGAAATGAGCTCAGTCCAATGAGAACAGTGACCGGATGGAGAGTTTGCATGGACTACCGGAAGCTAAATAGTGCGACGTGCAAGGACCATTTCCCTATGCCTTTTATCGATCAAATTCTTGATCGGCTAGTAGGAAGGTCATTCTATTGCTTCTTGGATGGATATTTCGGCTATAACCGAATCAATATTGCCTTGGAAGATCAAGAGAAGACGACATTTACATGCCCATATGGGACTTTTTCCTTTAGCCGTATGCCTTTTGGGATATGCAACACTCCGGCTACTTTTCACGGTGCATGATGTCAATCTTCTCGGACATGGTGGAAGATTTCTTAGAGGTTCTTATAGATGACTTCTCTGCAGTGGGTGATTCCTTTGAGCATTGTCTTGACAACCTTAGACAAGTGTTCAAAACCAAAAAAAAGGAAAAAGAAAAAAAAAAGACAAGTGCTCAAAAGATGTGAAGAAACAAACCTTGTACTAAACTGGGAGAAATGCCACTTCATGGTGGACGAGGGTATTGTTCTGGGCCAAAAAATTTCCAAACAAGGCATAGAGGTTGACTGGCCAAAGATTGAGATCATTTCCAAGCTTCCTCCACCTACTTCAGTAAAAGGTGTCCAGAGCTTTTTGGGGCACGCCGGTTTCTATAGGCGTTTTATCAAGGACTTCTCCAAAATTTCAAATGCCATGTGCAAACTCCTTGAAAAAGATGCAAAGTTTATATTTGATGAGAAGTGTCTCAAGGCTTTTGAGGAATTGAAAGACAAGCTCACCACGGCACCTATTATTGTCACACCCGATTGGTCTCTTCCATTCGAACTCATGTGTGACGCTAGTGGTGTAGCTATTGCGGCGGTGCTTGGCCAACGTCATAACAAGATCCTTCACCCTGTCTACTATGCAAGCAAGACACTTAGTGGCGCTCAAATGAAGTACACTGTGACTGAGCAAGAACTTCTCACCATTGTCTATGCTTTTGAAAAGTTTCGGGCTTATTTGTTGGGGTCCAAAGTGATAGTTTACACCGATCATGCTGCTCTTCGTTATCTTATGGCGAAGAAGGATGCCAAACCAAGATTGATTTGGTGGGTCCTTTTGTTGCAAGATTTTGACTTTGAAGTCAAGGATCGGAAAGGGACAGAAAATCAAGTTGCGGATCACCTATCTAGGCTTGAGGAGGCAGGGAGACCAAAAGAAGACCTTGAGATCTATGATGCCTTTCCAGATGAGCACATATGGCATTCTCTAGTACATTCGCTCATTGGTATGCTGACATCGCTAACTTCTTGGTTAGTGATCTTATTCCCGATGGATTAGAGACTTATCAAAAGTAAAAGTTCTTGCGGGAATGTAGGCAATACTATTGGGAGGAACCCTTCTTGTTCTGAATTTGTGCCGATAATATCGTTTGGCGGTGTGTTCCGGAAGATGAGGTAATGCCAATTCCCAAAACATGCCATGATTCTCCGGTTGGGGGTCATCATGGAGGAAATCGGACAGCTGCAAAGGTGCTTGAATGTGGCTACTATTGGCCATCGATCTACCAAGACACAAATCAAATGGTCAAGGCATGTGATCAATGTCAAAGACAAGGGTCAATATCTAAAAGACATGAGATGCCTATGAATTTTGTACTGGAGGTCGAGATCTTTGATGTGTGGGGGATAGACTTTATGGGCCCTTTTGTGAGTTCCTATGGCATGACCTACATCTTTGTGGTGGTGGACTACGTCTCCAAATGGGTCGAGGCAATCGCCTTGCCCAACAATGAAGCAAGGAGTGTAACCGCATTCCTGAAGAAGAACATATTCATGCGGTTTGATACCCCAAAGGCCATCTTGAGTGATGGTGGTTCTCATTTCTACAACAAGGCTTTCACCGGGCTGCTTGAAAAGTATGGTGTAAAGCACAAGGTGGCCACACCCTATCATCCTCAGTCCAGTGGTCAAGTTGAAGTTTCTAACAGGGAAATCAAGAACATCCTATGAAAAACTGTCAATGAAAACAGGACCGACTGGTCAAGGAAGCTAGATGATGCGTTGTGGGCATATCGCAAGCATTTAAGACTCCCATTGGCACTTCACCGTACCGGTTGGTTTTTGGAAAAGCATGTCACTTACAAGTGGAGCTTGCACACAAAGCCATGTGGGCATTGAAGAAGTTGAATCTTGACTGGGCCGAGGCTGCTAATCTAAGAATGACACAACTCAATCAGATGGAGGAATTCTGTCTCCACGTCTATGAGAGTGCAGCCATATACAAGGAGAGGATGAAGTTTGTCCATGATAAGAAGATCTTGAAGCGGGAGTTCAGTTCCAGTGACTTGGTCTTACTCTTCAATTCAAGACTCAAGTTGTTTCCGGGAAAACTAAAGTCCAAATGGTCTGGCCCGTTCAAAGTTGTGAGTGTGTCCCCCTATGGTGCTATTGAACTGGAGTCGGAGGATGGGACTCGAACTTTCAAAGTGAATGGTCAGCGAGTCAAGCATTACCTCGGTACCAGAGGAGAAAGGCATTTGATAGAACAATTTGCTCCAAAGGATAGTCTAACAGCAGTCCCCACTAATGAATAGCCCAAAAAAGGGGTCAACTGCGTCGTGTTGCGACGCTAAATCAAGCTCTTCATGGGAGGCAACCCATGTGTGGTAACACTCTTTTGTAGTTGTTTGTCATTTATGTAGTTTAGATTGAGCAAGCTGACGTGTGTGTTGGAGTGCAGGTAGTGCCAAAATATCATGAACAAGCTCCTAGTGCTGAGGAAACTGAAGGAAAGAAAGGTCCAGAATTGGCGACAATTATGCGGTCGCATAATGACTATGCGAACCGCATAGTCATCGCAGAACTAGGTAGAAAAATTGGTTAACTTGGTGTTCAAAAATGCGGTTAGCTTTTCAACTATGTGGCCCGCATAACAACTTTGCGATCGCATAATGCATCGCAAAGTTAGCTTAGGTTGCCCAGTCATCAGTCCATCGCACAACACATATGCGATCGCATAATGCGTTCTGCGATGGACTTAAGCGCCGCAAACTTGACAGGTACAAAACCCTAACCTTCCGCATTTTCATCCTCATTCTGCTCACACACTAACACTTAAACAAAATCAAAAGAACAAAAAAATTACAAGCAAAGAAACAAAAGAGAAAAGATCAAAAAAGAAAAATTACTCACCGAGCAAGGAATCCCAATCACACGAAGCATTTCGGGCTTGCATAATCTCGCCCAACTTCTGGTATGGGTTTCTTCTCCCTCTCGTAATTGTGATTCATGCCTCTTCCTTAATTATGAACTCCATGGTCATGGTGAGGATTTGGTTGAGTGAATGTGTGGGTTATTGTTGATGAAACAAAATGGGGGGAAGTTTGAGTACCCCTTTCCTCTTAAATTGATTGATTGGCCTATGACCAAAATAAGGGAAGTCTGAGTACCCCTCTTATCTTGAGTGGACTAATTGGCCTATAGAAAAAGTGAAGAATCTAAGTAGATAGTATTAGGAAAGCATGTGAGTGTGATGTGCATATGGTGTGAAGAACATGTGAGTGGGGTGTGCATATTGAAGGGGGGGCACTGTTTCAATGAAGAAGACAATCTTTGCGAGCCGCATAATTCGTTTGCGGTCCGCAAAGTTGTCGCAAAAGACCCCTAGGTAGTTCCTGCAAAAAGGGTTATGCGACCGTCTTTGCGATTGCAAACCACTTATGCGGTCCGCATACGTGCCGCAAAGTGAGGAAGACTATTAGCCTTTCTGGTGAAAAGAAATGCGACCACTTTGCGGTCGCATAACTAAACTTTGCGATCGCATAATCATTTTTGCCTTTCATGTTTTGCACATCTGCGATGGGTTTGCAGACCGCATAGTAGATATGCGATCGCATAACCCATCGTATAAGCTATTGCCTTCTTTCCTTTGTCTCCAATGTAATTTATATGCTATTTCACCCACTCACACAATTTTCATCAACAAGAATGGCACCAAAGAACTCTTATCCAACGCGACCACTGCCCGCTCGTGGAAAGAAACGGGTTTCCACTCCGAGCCAACAAGCACAACAAGCCAAATGTCAACGAGCTCAAGCAATTCGTGTTACTTCTGAGCACACCTCCCAGTCTGAAGAGGAGGAGTCACAGAGTGACCTCAGGCCATCTGTTGACTTACAGGCTGAGGCACGATGGAAGATGAGGGAGGATCTAAATCTTCGGTTTGGAGTCACTGGCTCTATAAATCTTTATAAAGAAGGGCTAGCAAAGAGAAATATTCTCGAGGAGAAGCAATTGAGCTTAAACGGGCTGAAGGAGCACTACCCTCATATAATCGAGAACATCAAGCAGAGGAAATGGGAATTAATCACTAAGGTCCCCGGTGAATATAATGAGACACTTGTGAGGGAATTCTATGCTTTGTATGGTGCATCAAGGACTGCTGAGCATAAGAGAAACAGGATATTTGCACAAACTGTCCTAGTTTAAGGGGTCAAAGTGCTTTGTGATGACGCAACCATTAATGACCTGTACTTTGAGGAGTGGAGTTCAGGCACAGCTGAGTATGAGTCTAAGGTAGCTAACAAGAATAACGAGCGTGCCTGGGTTGCCTCTGTCATAGCAAAGGGGACACCAGCCTGGATTGACCCCAAACACAAGATTTACAAGGAGGATCTCACACGAGAGGGTCGATATTGGCTCAGCTTTGTCACATCCCGTCTGATTCCGTCTAGGAATGAAACTGACATCAACATCGAGAAGTCACTCCTCTTTGCGTGCATCATGACAGGCATAAAGATTGATATGGGAGAGATAATATTTAGGGAGCTGGGAATCAGAGCAAACCAGAAACAAACATCACTTCCCTTGCCATGTTTGATCACTGCTCTCTGCAAAGCTGTAAATGTGCCTCCTATGCCAAAGCATGAAAAACTTGAGAAAGCTCTCAAGGATATTGACATCATGCGGATCAGTGACGCAGCAGACAAGGAAGCTGCAAATCAACCGGAGACTCAAATTCCTCCTCCAGCAGACTCAGTAGCATCAGAGGTCCCCGCACTGCCTAACACCTCTCAGGCCACAGCTACTCCAAAGCATACCACTGCACAGCCCCAGGTCCCCTTACCAGCTCTTTCCAAGCTAGGTCTACTAGCTCAGCACGCCAATGCTAAGGTAGACCGGCTGATAAAGGAAATCCCAAACCTCATCCGGCAAGCATTGATCCCTATCCAATCCTCAGTGAGTGTTCTTCAACAGCAACATAAAACTTATGAGGATCGCCTAAAGCACTTTGAAGTGCGTCTTGAGAAGGTCGAGTGGGGTGAGGTTGGAGGTATGCCTCAGCTCAGGAAGGATGTTGATGAATTGAAAGCAGAGCTGTAGAAGATGCAGATTTTGGAGTTTGACTTGACACCCTTCCTCCCGAAGGAAGGTGAGCAAGGTGTTGCCACTTCCATTCCAGGAATGGACTTTGATTTCACAAACATGATGACAGCTCAAGAGGCACAGAGTGTTGAGACCTCAAAGGCTCCAACTCCTCCTGTACACATTGACGTTCCTTCAGAGGAGGGATCCGGAGATATTAAGGAGTGTGATGAGGGGGATTCAGAAGATGAGGAAACAGATGAGGATGCACTGGTAGAGGATACTGAGGGTCTTCAGGACAAGGGTAAGCAAGTTGTTCTTTCTACGATAGCACAGGATGAAGAGGAAGCAGCTGCGCAGACAGCAATTGCACAGTCTCTAGAAGATATGGTCACCACGGCACTTCCATCGACCAATCATCCATCATTAGGCGAGGCTAGCAGCTCCCAGGCCCCAGACGCAGCCTTACAGTAGGTGGAGCTTCCTGTTCCAGCCTCATAGCAGGTGGAGCTTCCTACTTCATCCTCATAGCAGCTGGAGCCTCCTGCTCCAGCCGTGGAGACCACCACCCAGTCCGAGGTTCCACCAGTTGCAGCTTCAGTACCAGCAGATGACCCCATAGCTGCCCCAGATGCTACAGCTCCTCCGAGCGCCTAGTGCGTCCCAGGAAGTCCCTGAGCTTCCTTTTTACATTATTTATTCATTGAGGACAATGCATGATTTTTGGTTGGGGTGGGGTAGTCATGTGTAGTCATGTTTTGCACCCTCATGTTTTGTACCCCATGTTTTGTGTAAATATAGTACATAAACTCTTTACTCTTGTAGTATAGTTTCATATTTAGCAATGAATTCCCCTTGGTTTTTCTTCGTCGGGTTCTTTTCCAAGGGTGTAATAGTAGAAACATGGCAGTAGCATGAAATATTTTGACTTATTTGGTGTTGATTGTTGTATCTTCAAGCATGTGATAAGTTGTGTAGATACATGGTACCCTTCCTTCTTTTGCATATAAAAAAATTTATGTTTGGTTAGCCATTCTTGTGAATTTGAGGCTCGCTCTTTGACTTTATGCTTATTCAGAATCTTACATATCTTGAGATGAAAGTTTGAGTTGCCTTGTATTCACTTGAGGGCTGAACCTATGTTAAGTTGAACAATTCATGCGTTGTGAGTGAGTGAGGATTTGTATAAATAATGCATATGCCTAACTTGTGACGTCTAGAACTTGCCCGGTTTGTTTCTTAGTGCAACTCTCGGGTTAATGATTGGATGCTGAAATGATCTTAGGCTCTCTTTGTGACTACTAGCTAGTTTTGCCCAAATTGACCTCCCTGGTACATTAATTACCCTAATTACCCCCGTTGAGCCTTTAACCTTTCATTGGCTACCACATTACAAACCTTTACCCCTTCTGTAAAATAATTCCTTCTTTTGAACCCATCCCTCCTTGAACGGGTAAGAATGAGGCTAAAAGCTTAAGTTGGGGGTGCTATGTAGTAAAGGAGCACAATTCATGTAGAGTTCAAGGAGGGTATAGCCACTACACTCCCAAATATTCATCCAACCTGTCCCCAAGCCTACATTATAACCCGTGAAAAGTCCTTAGTGATCTATAGTCAATCATTCCTGAGATAGCGCAAAGTTAAAATAAGGGCAAGCATATGGACTGATACTTGTAGCATGTAGCTTTCGTTCCGAGTGCTAGAGTGTTTTGATTGCATCCCCTGTACATATGTGTGAGTGGGGATTTTCATTGTTGTGAGCGCGCATGAATTGTAAGATTTAGCAGAAGTTATATTCTTAAAGTAGAATGCAAGTGCACTTAGCTTTGAATAGCATTTTGTCATTTTGGTTGAGGCTCTAAGGTCACGAGTTGATTAGTTGAATGGTTAAATGATAACTTATCTTCCAGGAGGGTAAATAAAAGAAGTTACATGCTTGTTAGTTGACAGTCAAAACCATCTATAGTCATTACTGTTTTGTGGCACGTCGAAAATAGAAGTAGTATAGAGTAGGATAATTTTGTTTTAGTTGCTTGAGGACAAGCAAGAGTTTAAGTTGGGGGTGTTGATGTGCCGTAGAATTTCGGCACATTTGATACCAATTACTTAAATTTTAGCTTGTCTTTTAAGGCATTTTTATTTAATTCTTATCAAGTTTGGTTGTTTTGTAGTGCATGAACTTGAAGACCCAAAAAATATGGGAAAGAAGTCAAAAAAACATAAAAGGATATTGTTGCAAGTATGCGACCGCATAAGTCACATGCACACCGCATAAGTCAAATGGTGACTGCAAACTGAAGCAGAATTGGTGGCCAAATGAAGAGAAGAATATGCGGTCCAGTATGCGGTCGCATAACACTTTTGCGAGCCGCATAATGACCGCACAATTCCAGTTAATGAAGCTTCTCAACACGTCTGCGATGAGAAAATGCGGTCACATAACATATATGCGGACCGCATAACTTATATTCGGTGGAAGGCTCTAACTGGTGATTTACAAGTCTGCGACGAGAATGAAGGTTATTCATTGATGGGGACACAACCTTGGTTTCCTTAATCAAATTATTCACATTCTCATAACAAAATTAGTTATCTTACTAAATCACAATTATATCATTCTCTTGTTAAGCTAAAGGAATAGAATTACGACCTAAGTCAAGTTCCACACTACTCAAGTAATCTTTTCACACCTATTCCTTGTGGGATTCGACCCCAACCTTGTTGGGTTATTACATTTGACACCGACCGCCTTACACTATTTAATTAAAGTGTAATTCGAGTGTATCAGGCTACTTGGAAGACCAAGAAGCAGATTTAGAGCAAATATCCTCACCTTTTTTAGACCCCAGGTATGATTTTAGACTCGTTCGAGGACGAATGTTTGTTGAAGAGGGGGAGAATGTAACAATTCGGCCGGTCATTTTGAGTGTTTTAGCATCATTTCCCCTATTTGATGCTTTATATATGTGTATTTGTGATTATGTGAGTTGCGGGGTTGGTTGGTTTGGTTTCGATAGGGTTTTAGGTTGAATTGGGACACTTAGTCCCTTGGTTGGAGGCTATAAGTTGTAAGAGTTGACTGGAGTCTGACTTTTGCGTAGACGACCCCTGAATGGTATTTTGATGGTTCCAATAGGTACCTATGGTGATTGTGGACTTTGGAGCATGTACGAATTTGGATTTGGAGGTTCCTGTGTTGATTTGGTACTATTTGGCGAAAGTTGGAAAGATGAAGGTTTGAAAGGTTCATAGGTTTAATCGTGAGTTGACTTTGTTGATATCAGGTTCAGATTTTGGTTACGGCAGTTTGAATAGGTCCATTGTGTCATTTGGGACTTGTATGAAAAATTTGAGATCATTCCGAGTTGATTTGATGCGGTTCACCATGAGGTTTGGATGCTAATTAGTTCCATAGGCTTTAATTAAAGTGCATTTCATGGTTTTGGTGTTGATTTGAGGCCTCGAGTAGTCCTATGTTATGTTTTTGGATTGATTGGTATGATTGGATGGGGTCCCAGGGGCCTCGGGTGTGCTTCGGATTGATTTGGATGATTTTGAGTTATTTTGGAACTGCTGAAGATTGTTGAGTCTGGTGCTTTTGCATATGCAGAATTGTGGTCACAGATGTGAAGCCGTAGAAGCGGACTGGGTTGGAGGCAATGGGAAGTCCGTAGATGCGGAAGTTGGGGCACAGAAGCAAGCCCGTAGATACGGAGGATGGTCAGCAGATGCGGGAGGTCGGGAGTTTAAGTGGGACTCACAGATGCGAGAATTTGTCCGGAGATGCGGCAATTTGTCCGCAAATGCGTAAATAATGGGCAGAAAATTAGTTCGAAGGGTTTAGCCATTTTCTAATTTTTTGAAATTGTGAAGCTTGGCTAGAGGCGATTTTGGAGGGTTTCTCACTACAATTTAAGGGGTAAATGAATTTTACTTAGTTTTGATGCTAGTTATCGATTACCCATAGATTATTACACCTAATTTATGTGAACTAAAAACGAAATTTGGGGGGTTTTGACTACGATTTTGGAGATCAAAACTGATGATTTGAGGGTCAACTTCAGGTTTGGAATTGTATGGAGCACACATGGTTGTACTCATATTGGAATAAGTGTTAGGGATTTGTGAGCTTTTTCGGGTTACAGGTGCGAGCCTAGAGTTGACTTTTTGGGTTGACTTTGTATAATTGCATCAAGATCTTAGCTTTATTGATTGGGATTATTTTCTATGGCTTCCATTGATATTATTATGTTGTCTTGGCTAGATTCGAGTCGTCCGGAGGTCGATCCACACGGAAGGGCTTTCTAGAGTGCTGATTTAGCTTGCTTGAGGTAATTATCTTACCTAAACTTGGTTGAGGCACTAGTTGCGTGAGTTATTAGTGATAGTTACGTGCTATGGGTGATGCACATATGAGGGTATTGAGCCCATATGCGTACACCGGGGTATTTTCCATGCTCGGAGTAGTGTTTAGGTTATTTTATGCCTTGAGTTGTTAAGTTTCATGTTATCATACTTTGTTGTATTCTCTTTGTGAGCTATTTGAATCATGTCAGAAATTATATGGTGGCTGATCTCCTGTTCAAACGTGTTAGTTGCTATTCCTATGGCATAATCGCCTTACTAGATATGTGGTAGCACATTTCATACATGCCTACACTTTAGCATGTCACTTATATCAGTCAATGAGTATGTAAATTGATATTCGCTGTTCATGTACATGTATTCTAGTATATCTATTTTCTGTGTGATATGGACTGGGTTGATAGCACGTGAGTTTTCCGTGCAGATCTGAGTTATGTTAGCACGTGAGTTGTCCTGGCAGCGTGTGGATAAGGATTCATCCCCCTAGGGTCACCCTCTCATGTTTCTCTCTTGATGGTGTACACGCGGTAAGAGGAAAACTCGCCAGAGTGTGTTGTGGTTTTGTATCTCTTCTCTACTTGCAATTTCCTTGGTTGTATACATATTCTATTCGCATATCTTCTGTATATGTTAGATCAGGAATGTATACATGCCTTATTTTGCATATCTTCTCTATATGCTGGATTGTTGACTGAAGCAGAGCATGCTACATTATCTTTGGGCACTGTGGAGGCTTTATCTGTAAATAATGACTTGGTATTATTATTTGTTGTGTACTTGTGAGGTTTATGAATTGTACAGGTTATTAGCGAGTATCATTAATAAATCTTGCCTCTATTACCTCGCTGAGGTTGGTTGTGATACTTACTGAGTACATAATTTGAATACCTAATTTCAGTGATACATAGGGTCGGTTGTACTCATACTATACTCCGTACTTAATTGTGCAGATCCAGGTGTTGGATCAAGTCATGGGTAGCTGTGACTAGTTGCTGAGGATATGCAGAGAGACGAGGTAGAGCTGCATTTTATCTGTATCCTTTGTCGTCTCTTTTTATTTATGTACTGTTGCTTTCATTCAAACAGTATTTATTTTGTATTATAGATTTGCACTTTCATTTTTGAGCTCATGACTCTGTATTTACCAGTTCTGGGGGATTGTTATGTACTAATGCTGTTATTTTTATGTTTTTGGCTTTAGACTTGTATTATTCTCGTTATTCCTGTTATCTTATTCTGCTTTTATTTTGTTTGGCTTGCCTAGCAAGTGCGTTAGGCGCCATCACGATATGTTGGTGAATTTGAGTCATGACAAAAACGTTTCAGAAAAACACTATTCTTAGGAAGATTTAGGTCATGTTGTATAGACCATAGGTGGGGCAATCACTAGTATTGGCCCAACAATTAGGAAAAGGGAAACTTACACAAATGTCCCATATAAATCTCAACTTACCAACCTCTAGCCATTAATCATAGACTTACCAAAACTAGCCAACAAAAATTAAAAACCCAAATAATAGGGTTCTTTCTATCAAAGAATCACATGCAAAAATCACCTTCCATATTTTTAAGCGTGATTAACAACATTAGATACAAGACGGAAAGGAAATTTCATGGACGGGGTAGCAAATAAGGTGATGAAATATAAAAATCTATACAATATTCCAAAAATCTAAACAAAACAGGAACTTTTTCAATGGGTATAGTTGAAATTCATTGAAAATATATAGATAAGTCAATATACAAAATTTGAGGAAGATTGGAGGTGATTTGGACTAGTTTTGTATCAAAATTCTTAGTTAAATCGAGTTCAAAAAAGTCTTCTGCGACACATGTATCAAGCACGTATCACACATGTATCTCACACACAGGTATACATGAATATATACGTGATACATAATTGATACAAATATGATACATATGTGATACACATATAATTTTTTTTCATGTTCAGCTTTTACTTCGAATTTTCAATTCAAACCACCTCAAAACTTCACCAAATCATCCCAAAAATGAGATTCAAGCTCCTTAAGTTGTGCCCAATCTATTCTAATAACACCCACTCAAAACAAAACAAAAAATTGATATTTTTTTGCTACAAATAGCTAATTGGCTAATTTGGCTAATATTAATAATATTTTATCAATTGGCCAATTTTTGTAATGAGCTACTTATAAATGGACATGGCTGGTAATTTCCCTTAGGAAAACTATCCCTTACGGCAACGGGTTTTGCGGCCCATAGACAACTTTATCCTTATTTGTTTATCCAATGTGTTATATTCATGGATACGTGCTTAATTTGCTCATTTGTGTATAATTGAGTATCCATTTCATATTATTTTTTTCATATCCTAGTGATTTTGTTCATCTTATATAAATTCCTTAACGATAACTATTATCAATCACTCTATGCTTAGCACATTTTAGCTACTCTGGAAACACCAATTTAAAATAATAATGATAGCTACAAGAAATTCACACAATCCACGTTTCAGTTATTACAGAGAACAAGAAAATCATATATAACAAATATGATCTGAAAAAAAGTAAATGATCCCCCCCCCCCCCCCCCACCCCACCCACCACCACAAGACAATATTATTTTTAGTGAAACAGATTAGTAGTGAAAAATTCTTTTAGTCCCTGAGCCCCTTGGATCCTCCAAGCCATTCCGCCTAGTCCATATACCTTTTACAAACTTGTCTAAGTGCTCCAAATGTATACGTAAATTTTACAACTAAGAATCAATGGTCCAAACCAAACTATAAATTATCTTAAAATTCTTCAAATTTCAACTTAAACAAACTACTTCTGAATCGCATTCGAGCCCCTCGGGTGCTAAATTGAACATACATACAAGTACAGAATCAGCATGCAAACCCATCGATACCTTCAAATCACGAATCCGAGCTCGTTTAAATAGAATATTGACTTTGGTCAACTCTCTTAACTTAATGGTTCTAGTTAGGAACTAAGCGTTTCAAATTATTCCTGAACTTACCCATACCCGTAAGTTATAAATATCAAATGAACCTACTAAAAATTCTCAAATAGGGGAATGAGATTCTAGAAATCAAAATGGAATTCTAGTGCATTTAGTATGTACTAGACAGACCAAATAGAGATAAATATTTGTATTGGCTTACTAAAATAAATTTTTAGTCCATTAAATGTCTTATACTCTTAACCTTGATGCAACTATTATTAAATAGGCGTATTTTTTTATTGTTTTGATCTATTGTATTAGTCAATATGGCTAATAAATTGCATGATTAAGATACACATTGGCAAAATAATAGTTAGGTGATGAAATTCATATCTCGGTGTAAAGATTGATGATACACCTTTATGAAAACTTATAAGTTTTTCTGTATAAACCCGATAATTATTTCTATCACATGAAATAAGTTAAGCGGAGGCCTTAAAAAATTAATCAATAAATTTAAGTAATTTAATTTAATTTGATTGATTAGTATCTAAATTTTAACATGAAGAGTTAGATATAACGTTTACGGGAAGAATTATAAAATTGACTAGCAGAGTACGACTACGAATATTTAGTAGAATAATTTATAATTTGTTATGGTATGCTTAATTCATATATTTCGAATTAACTTCTTAATGTGTAGCCTCGTTAATTAAATTTTTTGATTCATGTTGTACTTAAACAGTTAGAAATTAAATAAATTCGATTGCTTGGTGGAAACAGGAGACCTAGTAAGTTTGAAAAACGATTTTAAACCCTAAAACCCGCTATCTACAGGTTCTTATTTCATATTTGAGCCATTTGCACACATTTTCTTGGAAAAATTGGAGAACACACAAATTTAAATTAATTTAATAGTAATTATTTAAAATATCATATGAGTATATAAAAAAAAAAAAAAAAAAAAAAAAAGAAGTTATAATTGTGAAAGTCTAAGCTTTTTGCTACTTCCCTGAAGAGGTGAAGCAGTTTTACTCGCCAGTGTAGTTGGGTTTCCCAATACCCACAGGAGCCAAAGAAAAGGGGACAAAGAAGAGGACATTGAAATGAAAACTATGGATAAAAAATTAAATGTAAAAGACTCTACATCCTTTAAGATAATCCACGGAAAAGGAAAAGGAAAAGGAAAAGGAGTAAAAATACTGCCCAAATGGAAGCTAAAAAATAAAAAGATACAAACAATTTGTAAGTACTATTTCCTTCATTCTAATTTATGTGAAGGTGTATTTTTTTTCAACTAAAAACTAAGCATATTTAAAATGGAGGATGGACCAAGTCTATGTAAAGGTGAGTGAATTTCGAGAGTCAAACGAATTGTTATTTAAATATAATTTTATCATATATATTTTAAATATTTTGAATTATTAAATATTGTAACTAATAATATTTTTTACGTAGTTTCCAAATGTGTAAATTTTATTTGGAAAAATTTAAAAATGCTATATGCAAATAGACGGTCAAAACTAAGATATTTAAATTTCCAAAAACAAAGTGATATATGAATTAGAATAGAGGAAAAAAAATTATTTTCCCATACCGAGAAAAGAGTGAGATAATAGATATGCATAGAGTTACGAATGAAGAGTTTTGTGTTGAAATACATAGTTGTACACCATGTAATTATGTTAGTACTCTTCTAGAAGAGTCATCAATTAGTGAAATAGTTAGATGGTTAGTGTAGTAAATGTCGGTTATGTGGATTTATATATGTATTGATATTGTACATTTGAACAGTTAGAAGAAATAGAGCAGAAAATTCTCAAAACTCTCTCTCTCTGATTTACTCTTCTTCCTCTCCTTCTTAGCTTCCGTTCTTTACTTCTCTTACAGACGAACTTCAACAATGTCCATGGCTTCCAATATGCTCAATTTAACATGGTATCAGAGCCAAGGCTCACAACGATCGATGTTGGTAGTAGCATAGAAGCTCATATCTAATTTCTCCTCTTCTCAGATTCATTTTTCCCTAATTTCTCAGTTAACCCTAGCTTCTAATAAACTCCATAGCAAATCCTTCTCTAATACCAAAAAATGGCAATTGATACACATCAAAATGTAACTGGAACCTCGCATGCAAGCTCTCAACAACTTGATTGTAACGATCCACTCTATGTACACCCGTCAGACACGCCCGGTGGCTCTAGTGCCACAATTACTGATTGGAACAGAGAACTACTCGGAGTGGAATAGATCGATGAAGATGTCTTTACTTGTGAAGAATAAAATCGGATTCATTGATGGATCGTGTGCTTGAGAGACCTACGTAGCAGATCGCTTCAGATTGCATCAATGGGAGAGATGCAACGCTATTGTCCAGTCATGGATAATGAGCTTTGTGGCACAGGAGCTGAGAAACGGAAAAGTGTATTCATCAAATGCACAAAAGGTATTGGAAGCCTTCAAGGATCGTTTTGATAAAGTAAATGCAACAAAAATCTATCATATGAACACAGAAATAAGTAGTCTAACGCAGGGTATATCCAATGTATCAATATACTACTCAAAATTGAATGATTTGTGGGCTGAGTTTGAGTCAATTATACCCTATCCCAGTTGTGATTGTGCGAGATCTAGGCTATTTGTTGAGTTCCTACGCCAACAGAAGCTAATGAAGTTTCTGATGGGCCTGAATGACACCTATGCACCTCAGAGGAGTCAGATTATAATGATGAACCCTACTCCTACACTTGATCAAGCATATTCTATGCTCATACAGGAAAAGACTCAGAGGATGAGTGGGACTTTGATGTCACAAAGTGGTATTCTGGGGACTGGACCTGTAGAAGGCAGCAGTAGTGCATTAGCTGTAGCAAATGCAACTAACATCAGGCCTAAACGTAACAATAACCTTTATTGTGACTACTGCCACATGAAGGGGCATAAGAGAGAGAATTGTTATAAACTAGTTGGATATCCATCCAATTCTAGATTTGACAACAGAAGACGAAGTGGTTTTGAAAACCAAATTCAGATGCTTACAGCTCATAATGTGAGTATGAATGATAAAAGGGAAATGGATTTTGAAGATCTGAAGAAAATGGCTACACCAACTGTTCCAGTGTTCACTGCTGAACAATACCAACAGATCCTGAAGCTACTGAGCAAGGAACATGAACCAACTGAAACAGCAAACATGGAAGGTATATCTAATACTTCTCAAGGTTACTGGATTATTAACTCTGGAGCCTCAAATCACATGGCTTCATCCTTGAACCTGTTGGTAAATCCTAAAGGTATGCCAAAATAATCAACCTAACTATGTGCCATTAGCAAAAGGAAACAATACTAAAATCACTCACACTGGTTCCTGTTCTATTCTCCCTACACAAACTATACAAAATATACTATATGTGCCTGATTTTAAGTACAACTTTCTCTCCATTTCTAAATACACAAGAGAACTGTAGTGTTCAGTTAATTTCTATCCTGATTTCTGCCTGTTTCAGGATCTCTTCAGTGGCATGGTGAAGGGGATTGGTAGACTCAGGAGTGGCTTATACATCCTTAATCCATTCACACATGCTGCTACTCCTTCCATTACTACTTTTTCAAATCGTATAGCTTCTTCAGTCCAACATAATTTTAATGACTTGTGGCATCAAAGGCTTGGTCATGCTCCAGTTGCTGTGTTACAGAAAATACCCTCAATAAAGGTTCTTGTGTCTAGATCAACAACTCATACTTTCTCTATATGTCCATTAGCTAAACAAGTCAGACTACAATTTCCTACTAGTATCACTAGATCAAATTCTCCATTTAGTCTTGTACATATGGATGTTTGGGGTCCATATAGAGTTCCTGCTTACAATGGTTTTAAATACTTCCTTACTCTTGTTAATGATTACTCCGAGATGACCTGGACATTTTTCTTGAGACTGAAAAGTGATGTCTATGTTGTCTTACTTGATTTCCTTCAATTAGTACACAATCAATTCTCTGCTTCTATTAAAGTCTTTAGATGTGATAATGGACATGAATTTTTCAATTCTTTATGTTCTGATTTGTTCAAGTCCAAAGGTATAGTCCATCAAAGCAGTTGTAGTCATACCCCACAGCAAAATGGGGTGGTAGAAAGAAAACATAGACATATACTTGAGATAGGAAAAGTATTAAGATTCCAAGCCCATATACTATTAAAATTCTGGGGGGATTGCATTCTGACAACAACATACATCATAAATAGGCTGCCCAGCCCTACCTTAAAGGGTCATCACCCAATGAGTTATTCATGGTCAGTCACCCAAGCTTGACCATATGAGAAACCTTGGATGCCTTTGCTATGCTACAAAATCAAATTTTAGTGACAAGTTTACTCCTAAATCTATTCCTGCAATCTTTATGGGTTATTCATCTACACAAAAGGGCTATAGACTATATGATATTGAAGCTAGCAAATTTTTCATCAGTAAAGATGTCACATTTCATGAACACATCTTTCCTTTCAAGTTTCCTAAATGCAAATTTCTTGCAGCCCCAGATCAATGTTGTACACCATCCCTGGACTTCCCTGATCATGATTTGCCTGCACGTTCATCTCCCAACCTGATCTCACACCTCAATCTGATCCTTCTTCTCATCCTGTTATACCTTCTTCACCTGATCAATCTATTGATTTTTCTGCTTCACAACCAGTTCCTATTGATACATCCAATTTTGTTCCCTCTTCCTTACCAATTTCTCCATCTAATGTTGCCCCTCTCAGAAGATCAGGCAGAACCATTAAGCCTCCCATTTGGTTGACAGACTATGCCCATCCACCCTTTCCTTCTACCTCCAACTGTTTCCAATATCCTATTCATCACTGTGTTTCCTATTCTCATTTGAACCCACAGTATCAATCATTTCTTGCTTCCTTTTCTACTAATACTGAACCTTCCACTCTCACTCAAGCATCCAAGGATGATAGATGGGTTCAAGCCATGAAGCTTGAGATTAAGGCATTATAAGATAATCATACTTGGGAAGTTGTGGATCTACCTACTGGGAAAGTTCCAATTGGTTGCAAGTGGATGTATAAAATTAAGTACAATGTTGATGGGATAGTGGAGAGATTCAAGGCTAGACTTGTTGCTAAGGGATACACACAGCAAGAAGGACTAGACTTTCATGATACCTTTTCCCCTGTAGCTAAAGTTACCGTAATTAGGGCTGTTGTAGCTACTGCTGCACTGAAGATTGGCCCATTTTCCAAAATGGATGTGCACAATGCATTCCTTAATGGGGATCTTGATGAGGAGTTTTACATGAAATTACCCTAGGGCTTTGGTAATCAAGGGGAGTCCAAAGTGTGTAGACTACTCAAATCCCTTTATGGGTTGAAGCAAGCTTCAAGACAGTGGAATCTTAAGCTCACACAAGCCCTCATCACTGCTGGTTTCAACAGAGCAAGCATGACTATTCTCTGTTCACTAGACTTGTCAACAACAAGTTTGTTTTGGTCCTTGTATATGTGGATGACATCCTGGTAACAGGAAATGATTTAGAAGAGATCAACCAGGCTAAAGGTTCACTTCAACAGAATTTCATGTTAAAGGACTTAGGAGAACTAAGAGACTTCCTAGGAATTGAGTTTGCTAGATCAAAGGAAGGGATACTTATGTCACAAAGGAAATATGCACTTGAGATGATTTCAGAAACAGGTTTAGCAGGATCAAAACCAAAAGGCACACCTATGGAACAAAATTGAAGCTCACAAGTGTGGAGTTTGATAAATGCATAAACACTGGCAACCATGATGAGAAGTTAGAAGACGGGGGGAGTTATCAGAGACTCATAGGGAAACTACTATATATCTCACAATCACCAGACCAGACATTTCATATGCAGTCCAATGCCTTAGTCAATTCACGCATGCACCAAACAGGTCACACTATGAAGCAGCACTACATGTAGTGAGATATGTTAAGAAACAACCAAGTTTGGGATTACTTATGTCCAGCAAGAGTGAAGAGCAGATACATGCATTTTGTGACTCAGATTGGGCCTCATGTCCTATGTCAAGAAAGTCAGTGACAGGGTACTGTATAAGACTGGGAAATTCACTCATTTCTTGGAAGGCAAAGAAGCAGAACACCATTTCAAGAAGTTCTGCAGAAGCAGAGTACAGGAGAATGGCAAGCACAGTAGTTGAACTAGTGTGGTTGAAAGGACTGTTGAAAGAGCTACAAGTGAATCTATCTTTACCTATGGAGCTACACTGTGATAACAAGGTTGCACTGCAAATTGCAGCAAATCTCATGTATCATGAAAGGGCAAAACATATAGAGATAGATTGCCACTTTATTAGGGAGAAGATTCAGCAAGGATTCATCAGAACGGTCCATATTGCTACTCAATGTGAACCTGCGGATATTCTAACAAAAGCATTGGGACATCAGCAACACATGGTTCTTTTATCCAAGTTGGGAATACAAAATATTTTTCATTCACAACTTGAAGGGGAGTGTCGAAATACATAGTTGTACACCATGTAATTATGTTAGTACTCTTCTAGAAGAGTCATCAGTTTGTAAAATAGTTAGATGGTTAGTGTAGTAAATGTCAGTTATGTGAATTTATATATGTATTGATATTGTACATTTGGACTGTTAGAAGAAATAGAACAGAAAATTCCCAAAACTCTCTCTCTCTCATTTACTCTTCTTCTCTCCTTCTTAGCTTCCATTCTTTACTTCTCTTACAGACGAGCTTCAACAATGTCCATGGCTGCCAATACGCTCAATTTAACACTTTGTCTACAAGGAACATTATTTAGGCTCTTAATCATCAATCACTAAGCATGCATATCAGAGTTGTTTCTTGGAAACCTTCTCCCTAGTACCATTTCAACTATCATCATTAAAAAAAATTACAAACTTTGTTACTTTTAAGATAAAGTTGTCTTGGAAACATCTCAACGTCCATAGCCTGCAACAATCGTCAACACTGCAATTGTTACTTTAATTATTTAGAAAACCATAAGCTTTCATTTTTTGCTTAATATAATATAAACTACTAGTGCTTTAGATCAAAAGAAGATATTAAGGTAATATAAGAATTTTTAATTCCCAAAAGGTAACATGGAACCTGCCATTGACAAATATAAAATTATATGGTCCCCTAACTTCCATCAGATTATGAATGGTCCCCTAAACTCCATCAGATTATAGCATTTTGTTAGAAAAAGGAAAAAAATAGGAGTTTTACTTGCCTCCTTGCCTCTTGGTATTTACAAGACCATACCCGAAGACCCCCATGTATACATGTTATCACCTACGAAAAATATTTGGATTTGGCAGATTATATAACAATGTGTTTGGAAAAGAAGAAGAAAAAAAAACAAAAATGCTTACCCTCAAAGCGATAATATGCCACTAGCCTCTTTTATTTACTACAATAGATAAAATCTTCTATCTATATGACTAGGAAAGGCAAAACACTCATATTAATGTGATATTTGGCGAAGAAAAGTAAATAATTAACTAAATAATTTTTTAAATTAAATAATATCAACGTGGTAGTTCCAAAACATGGTTCCGAAGTGATGTGGGAGCATAAAACTAATATGGTATTTGGTAAAGAAAATTAAATAATTAACTAAATAAATTGTTAAATTAAATAATATCGCCATCTGGACATTCTAAATTCTTTTTGAATTTGAATTTAAAAAGAATTAAATACCCAAATTCTCAAAAAAATAATTTTTATATATTGAGATAAGTTAAAATATAAAATAAAGTAAAAAACATTTTACTTAAGATTAAATATTTAATGACTTTGAAAATTAAAAAAAAATTCAACCAGCAAAATAACATCCTATTTAAATACCTATATTATAATTGTAATATGAGCGTGTTTTAATAACTCTTAAAAATATTATTGAATAAATTACCTAAATTTTTAACAATAAAATGTGAAAATGTTTTTGGACCTTTGAACATCACAATTAGAAACCAGTAACGTCAGATGTAGACTTCATACCATAAAGTGATTAATAAGATCAGCAAATTGGCTTCTTTGACATGTAAAATACATATTCCTCCATGAAAGGTAAGAAAGCAATAAAATGCTTCAGACAGCCTACACTTTACAACAACAACAACAATAACATACCCAGTGTAATCCTCACCCCATATTGTGGGGTCTGGAGAGGGTAAAGTGTACGCAGACCTTACCCCTACCTTGTGAGAGTAGAGAAGTTGTTTCCGAAAGACCCTCGGCTCAAAAATAGCTACACTTTAATTTTTCAAAAACAACCAAAGACACTAGGTCTAATATACTTCTTGTTCCAAGGCCTCAAAGCTGTTGTTCCAAGGCCTTGATTTCTGTTGACGATACTGATGAATTGTCTCTTCTTGTTTTATTTTCGTCTTTATGAGCCGATGATCTATTGAAAACAGCCTCTCTGCCCCATCGGGGTAGGGGTAAGGTCTGCATACACACTACCGTCTTCAGACCCCACTTTATAGAATTTTACTGGATCGTCGTTGTTGTTGTTCCAAGGTCTCAAAGTTTGCTTACAGAAAATTAACAAAGCTTGACCTATGAGATTGCCTTGCATTAGTGAAGATATATACTTTGATTGAATAGGTTCTCATCAAAGCACCCAGTAACTAAAAGTTCTGCTAGACAAGAACAAACACCAATTATTATGGTTACCATACTTACCTTATACTATTTCCTTTGCTTTTGGTTTTTTTTTTTTTTTTGGGTAATCCAGCTTTTGTAATTTGTATATACCACTATTCGTAAGCTTGTCTGGATGGTTGTTACCTATTGTATTGAATCGTATTGTTATTTTAAATATAATGTTTGTTTTGATTGTTACTTAAATTTTATTGTATCGTATCGTATCATTAAATCCATCATTATGTAACGGCAAAAAGTGCCACTTTATGAACGACGGATTTGGTATGGTGGCGTCGTTTCCTCGCTTGCTTCTCTCATCTTTCCCTTCCTTATTATTAAATAATCATATTTTATCTTTTATCCTGCTTTTTAACATAATAATTCTACTATGTATCCTACTTTTTCTTTGTAATGTTGCAAGTTTATTCTTCATATTGTTGGTGCATGACATCATGAAACGACGGCAAACGATACAATCTATCCAAATGTTGTATTCATGAAACAATACAATACATTATAAAATGACATGTAACAACAATCCAAACAACAGAAACCAACAAGGAACATATAAATGCGACATTATTCCCTTTAAACTTCATCCTCCTATTAGTTTAAGCTGACATCCACATAAATATTTAAGACAGAATTACATATTAAACATTTTAGGTCTCCACCACCCGTTTTGAGCGATGTTTTTTTTTCTTTTTCCTTTTTTAGTTCTTCTCATTTCATTTTCTACTCTACTTCATACCTACACTTATCAAAAAATATTCAGTCCCAGGCCTCTTCCCATTTGGAACTATGCTTTTTTCCTCTCTTTTTTCCATCCTTCTAGTTTTCCCCCTCCCCTTATTCATTATCCAACATGCTTACACCTTATTCATAAACTACACATCCCTTATTACCTACTCTAGTTTATACCATTTCCATTAAGTAAACTCAAAATCCAACCAATCTCTCTCCTCCTATTCCTTTTCCAATGGTCTAACTCTTCTCCTAATTTTTCTCTTTTCCGTCGTTCTCCATGATAATTGAAATAGGTTGCTAGCTAGGACAAAGAACAAAAGAACAAGGACAAACGACACTGAAAATGAAGAAGGAAGCAAAATATCTATAAAAAAAAAAAAGGAAGAAGTATACTAAGGGATATATCCAACAATGATGAAATATGAATTGTGAAAGTAAATTATAACTTATATGAATTATGAAAAATATGCTCAAGAGTTTGATAAAGACAATTCTAGCTTTCTAAAGGCAGCTATCAATAGTCAGTTTCTTGTACTAGGCAAAGCAATTCAAGGTTTGAAGGTTTCCTGAGTGTCGGATGGCGTCAGTGTTATCAAAGGCGAAAAGCTCTAAAAGCACTTTAGGTCTATTAGGGATGAGGAGCATGTATCAGTTCCTTTCCTTACACTAAAGCGCATCTTAAGCGAGGCGAAACGCCCTCCCTCAACTTTTCTGACCTTCAGGACTTAGCACGCCTTAAATGAGCCTTTGACAACACTGGATGGTGTATCCCTAACTTCCTCTATAAAAATAATCTAATCTAATGTAGAGAACAGAGAGGCAGTTTAGTAGCTTAATTAAAAAAGGAATTACATCAGTTCCTACTATTTTGAGATAGATTATTTATACGAATATAGGTTTGAGCCAAAGGTACTGGATTATATCGAACCCAGGTGGTTCTACCCCAGATAAAACATACAAATTCTTAGGACTTACAAGTGAAATGTATCATGTAGTATTAAGAATTGTTACACCTTCCGTGTAATTTCTTGTAGGTTACAGAAAGAGTTGCCTGCAAATACCTTTAAATGATTTGATTGTGTAATGAATGAATTCAAGTAAAATCTAATTTAGAAGACTTACAAGTTTCTTCTTGCGGATTTCTTACAACCATTACTTGAGTTAACGATTGTATATGAATCCCTGTCTCTCCTGAGAAACCCTGTTAGTGCTTTGTGTATGAATCGATGTGGAAGGAACTCAGATATTTCTCAATTCCTATATCTCAACTTCTTTAGCCACAATTTTTTTTTTTTTTTTGAGTAAGTCTAAAACAGTAAAATTTTACTTCTCTAAGAGGAACTGAGGAATAGATCTAAACTGGTAAATTAATTTTCGTGAAAAAAAAAAATTGGAATACCATTTGAACTATTACTGGTAAAACATAAGACACAGCATCATGCAGAGACAATAGGTTATCCACACTGCCTTCCTCATCCCAAAAACTCCAAAAAACATCCAAAATAAAAAAAAGTGGTTAAGGAAAACTAAAGGCAAAAAGAATAGATTAAAATACTCAGAGATTTCAGAGAGCTACGCAAAATTGTGGATATCCATGGATGCAAATACTCAAATAAATCAAGAAAACTATTTGACAACATGGGACAAGCAGCTACATGATAGTCCAGTCAACATGAAGCAAACCTATGAATAGAAAATCATTCCATACATATGTATCTCTAGTTTCAGAACTAGATTAACAGATATTTTCTAACAAACGCCACATAAAAAGAGACAGATCTAGAATTTTCAGATTTGATGAGTAAAACTAAAACAAAATTTGTTGCACTTTTGAATTATGGATTCAGAATTTACAATATTTGTTTAGATTTTAGGATATCTTCTCCTAAATAAATTTGTATTTTTTCTTTTTAAATATTAAGTTCAAATGCGCCGATTAAACATAGGCATATCCGCCTGTGCACACACAAGGCCGACGCGTGCTCACACACAAAGAGAGGGATAGACAGACAATCAGCTACTAATTCAGTACTCAACATAAAGCAAACCTTATGAGTAGGCAATCATTTAACACTGCTTCTTCAATTTTCTATTACATACAACTACTACAACCTCAGATCCAAACTTTATTACAAGACAAATTGTGGCCATAGACCAACTGCACGCACATATAAAGAGAGAGAGAAGAAGAGAGGGAGAGGTATGGTGACAGATAGAGAAGTGAGCACGTATAGCTTCAAGCATGGATGTGTATATATATATCATGCAAGAAAACGCCATATGTGCTCACTCTCTTCTGTCACCTTAATTTCTTTACCCGTTTATATCTGAATCTTGGAATCAAATCTACGGCCGGCAAACTGAGAATAGACGTCGTTTTCCACCAGAAAACACGAAGAAAACCCTAGATTTGAAAGCTGGCTGCTACTGTTCCATTAGAAAGCTTTTTATTTTATGATTTGATGTGTGGGAAAAAGTTGCGAGTCTCAAGGCCCTAATATAGGGATAAGGAACCAAGACATTTCCATCACGGTAAGGAATAAATGTGGGTCTATCTCTATTTGGTATTTTTTTATATTATTATTATTATTATTATTATTATTATTATTATTATTATTATTTATTATTTATTTGGGAACTTCCAGATCGCAGACACCAACAGATTCAGAAATACGAAAGAGATAAGGAGACATTGATGATTCCATACTGCTTTTCCCCAAAACTTCTTAACTAACTTATCAATGACCCCCATAAATTCAAATGACACTTGCCAATGCTTCTTCTCATTCTAAAATTCCGACTACTACTTCCCAATTCATATGCATTTCTTAGACAAAAAGTTTTAATAGTATTATTCATGGGTTTCTCAACTATAAGGCTAGTAAAATAATGGGCCAAACCCATATGCGGTCCCTCTAACTTAGCGCCAAAATTCATATGGACACCTCAACTTAGCTATATTTCATTTAAGCACTTCAACTATATTTTCTCTGTTTCATTTAAACACAATTTTGACAACTCTAAACAAGGCTAAGTGCGTGAATGCTACTTGTCACTGACATGAAAATTAACACCACTAATAAAGAGACAAGTCAGCAAAAGAAAAAATAACGACAATGGAAGAAGAATCATTTCTTTTTTCTATTTTCTTGTTTACTTTCTCTTTTACAATTTTTTTGCTTAAGCCATCTATCACATTATCAAACATTTTCATGGCCCTGCTGCAAAAGTCCATCACTGATAGCCAGACCCATTTCTCACTTCTCCCCAAGAAAGCCACCACCTAAACATGTGGAATAAAAACCCATATCTGAATTGAAATTCAAGAACAAAATTGTCCATAGAAATTCCAATAACCACAAACTATCTCAGGGTCAAAATCGACCAACCCACATCTATGAAATTAAAGAATAAATCAAGTGGGGATGAAAACACAACCTCCAAATTCGAAATTCGAAATTTAAAGCTTTAAACTCGAGTGGGTGTTAATAGAGCTTTTAAGTTTCAAGTTTAATCTTTAACTGTTATTGTCAGCAATAATATGAAATTTTTAATTTTTCTTAAAGCTTCAAAGTTTTGAAGAATCGGGTAACAAGAATTTCAAACTGATGTTATCCAAATTCATCATCGAACAGAGCAACATAAATGGAGGGGCCAATAATTTTCTCTTTTTATGTACCAGCGAAATTCCTACAATATTTGAAATGTTTTCCTCTTATTTTTCTTCATGACAGTGGAGGAGGAAGGGGAATAGTGGAGGAGGAGAGAGAGGGTGGTGATGAACTTTTGGGGAGAAGAATATAAAAAGAAAAGGAAAATATTAAATCAGATCCAATCACGCGCCTAAGAGCCGTGAACTACAATTTTTTTGCCATGTAAACTGGTGCAGTAAAAGTATAGTAAAAGTGTTTCGGTGGAATATGACTTAGTTGAGGTGTTCAAGTGAACTTTCTTTGATAGTTTAAGTGTCTGTCTATGTATTCTGCCAAAACAATGCTTAGAGCCTTAATTTTTTTGGGTCCCCGCTTTTCCTTAAAGATGTATTGTACATTTATTATTAAAAATATATGTGTACATTTAAATTTAATTTTTAGAGCGAAAGTACAATAACATTAATGTGAGGACCGTTAAAAAATAACAAAAACTATAGCAAACATATAATAACGGATTCAAAGTTGTAACAAAGCATCGCCCATCGATTCTATACCCGACTCATAAGTAGAAAGTAATAATTACATAATGGAATAATTTTTAATGAATTATTATCTAATTACATAGTTAGGGTAGCTATTTTTTTTTTTTGCCTCATTTATATCCTAGCAACTAATACGGGCCCGCATTATTATTTATGTATTTATATTTTTCATTCTCTCTTTTACTAGTCTTATTATCAACATTGAAAAGTCTCTCAATCGGCAACTTATCAACTTATCTTGCTTTATAGTTTCTTACCCTTTGATTTCTGCTACTATATATTGTTTCTTGTATTTCGATTATCTTATTTATATGTGATAGCTACTGCTCCTTTTTATACTCTTTATCATGACTTATTCTTTTTCGTTATTTTTATTTTCATACTACACTGAATTGATTGTCCTTATCTGACCTTTTTTTTGCCATGCTTTCTCTTGATCTTAGGGTCTTTCGGAAATAACATCTCAACCTTTCAAGGTAGAGGTAAGATGCGGGAAGCTAGGCTGAGATGGTACGGGCGTATGAAGAGGAGGAGAGTAGATGCTCCGGTAAGGAGGTGCCAGAGGTTGGCCATGGTGAGACCGAGGAGAGGTAGAGGTAGGCCTAGAGTGTGGAGGTTGGGAATTAAGGTAGAAGGTTAGTAGATAGGCGGGAGTGTCTCATTTTCATGTCGGTAGCATTAGTATTATTCTCGTATTTTCATACCTTCTCATCCACAGGTTTCTTTTATTATATGTTGATCCTTTCGCTCTAATTATTCTATCACCATGTCACCTTATATTATTGATGTTACTGCTTGTTGTGTCTGTTTCTTTTATTTTTATCTTGAGTCGGGGGTCTATCGGAAACAGTCTCTCTACCTTCATAAGGTGGGGGTACGGTATGAGTACACTCTACCCCTCCCAGACCCCACTTTGTAGGATTACACTGGTTTTGTTGTTATTGTTGTTAATTTTCTTTCAAATGAACATGTAATTATGTTTTAATGTGTGAAAATTTTTATGTGTATATAAGAAATATTGTCATCTGGTATTCACACTATATAAATACAACCAATTCTTTGTTATCCTTTGAGAATTAGAAAGTAATTACGTCCTCTCAGTTATACTTTTTTTAACCAAATGTAGTATTATATTAATGCAACGAACAAATAATTTGAGCAAAGGTGTTCAGAAAATCCTTTACGATCCAACTTGGGAAATAATTTTCCCAAGATACTTCCTTTAACAAAGTAATAGAAAATATAGCTAACCTCAATGCTAGTTTGTTTGAACTTCTAGGAATCAAAACAAAGTCGACACGATCAAGCAAAGTCGAATAGTGTCACAATCCAAAATTCCACCAATATCGTGATGGTACCAAACATAACCTGCTAGGTAAGCCAAACACTACAAGTTACTACTATAATAAGAGAAGTCATCAATAATATAAATAAGACTATGAAAGAGTTTAATACAACTTCCCCAAGGACTGGTAGTACAGGTGTAACGGCCCGACAGGTTATTTTGAGAGTTATAGCCCCGTTCCCCTATTTACTGTTCATTTTCTACTTTATAGCTGTTATGTGACTTGCCAGGATAGTCGATTTAGGTCCGGAGAGAATTCGAAATGAGTTGAGACACATCTCAAAGTTGGGAACTTAAGTTGAAAATGTTGACCGGATGTTGAATTATGTGCAAATGACCCCGGAATGAAGTTTTGATGGTTTCGTTAGCTCCTTTGGGTGATTTTTGACTTAGGAACGTGTCCGGATTGTGATTCGCAGGTCTATAGTTGAATTAGGCTTCAAATGGCGAAAGCTGGATTTTTTGAAAGCTTGACCTGGAAGACTTTTTGATATCGGTTTCAATTTCGGAGGTTGAATTAGGTCCGTAATATCATTTGTGACTTTTGTGAAAAATTTGGGATCAATCAAATGTGATTTGATAGGTTTCAGCCTCGTTTATAGAAGTTGGGATTTCTTAGTTCAATAGGCTTGAATGGTGGTGCGATTTGTGTTTTTGATGTTGTTTGATGGGATTTGAAGGCTCGACTAAGTTCGTATCATATTTTAGGACTTATTGGTATGTTTGGTTGAGTTCCGGGGGCCTCGAATTGATTTCGTATGGTTAACGGATCGAAAATGGGGACTTAGTGCATTGCTGATGTTTGCCGGTGTCCAGTTCTGGTTTCCTTCTTCACGTTCATGAGGGGAGTTCTGCGTTCGCGAAGGGTAGCTGGTGGTAGGTGAGGATTTGTTCTTTGCATTCGCGAAGGTCTGGGTAGTGGTGGATTGCGAACGCGAGAAGAGTAACGCGTTCGCAAAGAAGAAAAGAGGCAACTGGGACCCCATGCGTTTGGTCTGTGCGTTCGTGTAAGGAGGATCGCATTCGCGAAGTATGGGGTCAGTTAGGCGCCGCGCCCGCAAGTGGTTCAAGACGTTCGCGAAAGAGGATTTTCAAGGAAGTCGAGTTTGTGCTTCGCGAACGCAAGGCTCTTTCCACGTTTGCGAAGAAGGCACACCTGGGCAAATTTAAAAGTTTCAAAATGAGGGTTTGAGTGCATAACACAAAAATTTGATTTGGGAGCTCGGTAGAAGGCGCTTTTTGGAGTGATTTTCATGTGGGTGTTTGGGGTAAGTGATTCATACCTACTTTTGGTTAATTTCCGTGGTTATGCCTTTGATTTCATCATTAAATTTGTGATTTTGGGTGAATAATTGGGAAAAATGAAGAAAAGTTCTTAGGCTAGATTTTTGAGGTTTTGATTGGGATTTTGGTATCGCATTTGAGTAATTTTGGTATTGGTGAACTCGTGGTTGAATGGGTGTTCGAATTTTTTTACTTTTACCCAATTTCGAGAAGTGGGTTTAGGGACCAACTTTTGAGTTGACTTTTTGACTTTTAAGTTAAAGCTTAGTATTTTCTTATGGAATTAATTCGTTTAGCTCATGTTGATTGTATCAAATTGTTTGTGGTTAGATTCGATGCATTCGGAGGATGTTTCGCGAGGCAAAGGTGTGTTGGAGTAAAGATTTGCTCGTTCTGAGGTAAGTAATAGTTTTAAATTTGGTTCTGAGGGTATGAAACCCTGTTATGTGTTATGTGATTGGTTTTGAGGTGATGCACATGCTAGGTGATGGGTGTGTGGGCGTGCACCAAAGGAATTGTGACTCGGTCAATTCCATGGAACCATGTGGTTGAATAATTTGTAGTTATCTGTACATTTTCCCACGTATTAGAGAAATTGAACTGCAAATCATGTTTAGACCATGTGTTGACACTGTAGGAACCCACAAAGGTTGTGTACTTGTTGAATTTTCTGCTAATTATTGTCTTGTACTTGGTCCCAGTTTTACTTGCATATCATATCTCAGTCTCTTTTGTTCCGTGTTAATACATTACCTCATTTCTGTTTGGATTAATTTTTCATGATTTATGAGAGCCTGATAGACTAGCGAGGTTAGTGAATGATTTGGGGCCTGAGTGCCGAGCTGTGAGCGATATATGTATATATGTGGATCAGGTTGCATGCCACAACGAGCCTTAGGGCTATATATATATGGATCGGGTTGCACGCCCTAACGAGCCTTATAGCTATATATATTTATGGCATCGGGCTACACGCCGCAGCGTGTTTCATTGATTTGTGCCAAGATTGGCTTAATATTGTGCTTGGGATGAAGGAGCCCCTCCGGAGTCTGTACACACCCCGAGTGAGCACAGGTACCTACGGAGTGCGAGTGTTGAATGGCGTGTGCAGAGTACTGAGTGAATGGGAGGGATGAGTGAATGTTGCCATGAGAGGATGCATTTGATTTCATTATTGTTGCACTTAGCTGACATGTATCACTGTCTTGAAATTTCTTAAAGATATTACACTCTGTTTCACTTAAACTTGTCATGAAGTAACTTACTAGACTTAAATCGTCAAACTTGAAAGCATGCCTACTTTTCTATGTTGAAATTACTAGAGATGGAACTATGATTGTAAAGCTCATCACTACTTTCAGTTCTTTATTTAGTCTTGTTTTTTACTGAGTTGGTTGTACTCACGCTATACCCTGCACTTCGTGTGCAGATCCAGGTATTTCCGAACACGGTGGGTGTTGATTTATTGCGCAGTTGATCCTTCAGAGATTTCTAGGTAGCTGCTCGGCTTTTTCGCAGACCTTGTTTCCCCTTCCCTATCCCTCCACTTATGGTATTTATTTCATATTATGATAGATAACATTTTTTTTCCAGACTTGTGGTATTAGATGCTCATGTACTCTGTGACACCCCGATGTTGGGAGTTTTCGCATTATGCTTTGAGTTTTCTATCTCGTTTATGAGAAACTTTTATTATCAAAAACTTCTTTAATCCATTTATCTGTTAAAAGTGTTGGAGTAAATACGTAAATGTCGGCTTGCCTAGTACCACGTTGGGCGCCATTACGACAGGCTAGTTTGGGTCGTGACAACAAGTCACGAGCCAATATGATTTAGATTTACAAACCTGATGTGGAATAAATACAATAATTGTTCGAAAGTTACATAAACAGAAACAAAATCCTAGGCTACCAGGAACGAAGGGTAGCATGAATCTGGTATGATGGTACGTCTCCAATGTGACATTCCGTGTTCACAGCTAGTCAACTCCAGAATCTGCACGCAAGGTGCAAAAGTGTATTATGAGTACAACCGATCCCATGTACTTAGTAAGTATCTTGACTCACCTTAGAGAATTAGTGACGAGGTATTAGGTCAAAAGATACTCAATGCACTTAAGACTCTTGTCTGCTCATATGTATGCTTAATGTCTTGAACATAAATGCCTTGTTGTTGAAAATCTATAATGATGGTCATATGTATGCTTAATGTCTTGAACGACCAACATACCACATAAAAATGGGATAATACAATTATGACCACTAGTGCCAATAAAATGAAGAGATGTGCAAGAAGTATGAAATGTGATGATTGATAGAAAAGGATGATGTCTCACAAGAGACGGCCTAGCCGATCGGGTCGTGATCGACGCCATGCCGCACAGATGGCTGCAACTGTATTGGAAATTTTAATTGAAATTGTGATTTGGTTTATGTCTCACATGAGACGGCCTAGACGATCGAGTCGTGATCGGACGCCATGACGCACACATGGTGGGGACTGTATTGAAAACTATAATTGAAATTGTGATTTTGTTTGATGTCTCACATGAGATGGCCTAGCCGATCGGTCATGATCGGACGCCATGCCGCACACATGGCGGTGACTGTGTTGGAAATTATAATCGAAATGGTGAATAGTGGTATATCGATACTAAAGATTTCCCAACATAAAATATAGAAATTTACTTGAAAACTTATCTTATTCCTAATTTGATATTCAGTAACTGCTTGAGGCTTTAACTGATATTATGATTGTCCTTACTTGCATTACTGCTCGTTCTTTTGAGAGGGTGTTTAGTCATATATACTAGTACTATTCGAGCACTAACGCCCCTTTTACTAGGGGCGCTGCATCTTTAACAGATGCAAGTGGTTCCACAGCAGGCGGCACTGATCAGTGATAGCGGTACACTATCTTCCCAGCTGACTTGGTGAGCCCGACTTCACTCGGGGTCATGTATCTTTTGTTCCTCACTTACTGTGTTTGAGGTATAGCCGGGGCTTTGTTGCCGGCACTATCATTGTTCTCTTTGCATTTATCAGAGGCTCCGTTGATACAGTATGGGTTGTATATGGGTGCTGAAAAAGTCAAGCAAGTTATGTTGTGTTTTGATTATTACTTGTTCAACTTTGAACCATGAAAGTGTGTGCATTTTGAGGCTTATTAAATGAAGTAACTAATGGTAATGAATTTGGTATTGTCTACATGATCTCCTTGTTGGTTAATTAATAAAGTTATGTATTTTCTTTAAATCATGGGTGAGTTTGGGTAGAGAGTATTCAACATGCTTGCTTGACCGGCTTCACTCAGTTGAGCGTCGGTCGCGCTCCGCGAGTTTGGGGCGTGACAATAAAACTATCTTGGCAACCAAATTATCAAGTAATAACAGATGCATATGCTAGAAACAACGCCACATATCATGTAAAAATAAACGACACACATAAGGAAGTCATAAGCGTGACAAGAATGCCCATCTTGTACAATCACATACACATAATCAATAAAAATCGCCCCGGGCTATCACATAACATCCCCACAATGCCCCCCTTATTTCGCCGCGTGAGCATTACAATGAATATTTTCCCTTATTTTGCTACACGCGCATAAGCCACCCTTATCTTGCCACGTGCGCATCAATAAACCCACCCCTTATGCAGCTGTACGCGCATCTAGTCACCATTATCTCGTTTCATGCGCATCACAAATGAAATGCCTTCCTTATGTCTCTGCATGCACATCAATCATCAATTCGCACAATATGTCCACATGTCCCACAACAACACAACAATGCAAAATAATCAATTAACATCAAGAGGCACATTCTCATAACTCGTCAATAAAGCGCACAAGGACGGATAAAAATAAAAGTGCAGATAAAGCATAATCATGGTTAAATCAAGTATAGGAACCAAGTCCAAGTAGTCATTCAAAGAATTACATATGTATCACGGAGTGTCCACGTCACAATCAAGGCACATTAAAAGATCGAATCCGGATGTGTACTCATAGCCTACGTGTATCTATCCCTAAGACAAATATATTATACGTCTTAGGATTTGAACACCATATTCAACATAAGGTACCATAGTCTCAACATTCTCTAGCATGATTTATAGTACTCACGTAGTCGATTAATTTAATAACACATTGAGTCAAGAATAATACACAATCAAATAAGGCATAGAGTAAGCTAGAATATCCCCTAAGCATGAACACCCATGGCACATGTATATACGCTTGTTACCTCATAAATACATCACCCTCGCATGTAGCATAGTATATATCAAATAGTAGAAAAAATTCTCTCAACTAGAGTTAAGCAAGAAGCTTACCTTAAACAAGCCAAATCGATATTCTAGAAGCGCCACCTTACAAGAATCGACCTCCGAATGGCTCGAAATTAGCCAAAAGAAACTAAAAAACATCAAGTAATGCCATAGGAATCAAACCCAAATGATAAAGATCGAATCTTTAATCAAATACTCAAAGTAAACCAAAAAGTCTACTCGGGACCGCATCTTGGAACCTGACAACACCAATATATTCCGACAATCCATTCGAATACGAGTCTAACCATACTACTTTCACCCAAATTCAATTATGAATCGATGTTAGAAACCCAATTATTCACTTTAAAAAAGTTTTGACAAAAATTTCCAATTTCTCTTTTAGATTCATCAATCATATGCAAAAATCAAAGATGGAATCATGAATAATAATCAAAACCGAGTCAAGAATACTTACCCCAATCCAATTAGTGAAAATTCCCTCAAAAATTGTCTCAATCCGAGCTCCCAATCTCAAAATATGATAAAATAAGCTCAAAGTCCGAGAATAGAATCTTATATGCACTACCCAACAGTACCTTACGCGATTGCGGTAGTACCTTCGCCGTGGTGAAGCTAAATCTGCGTCCAACCCAATCAATGCACGAACAAGATGCCTCTCATGCAAACGCAGAGCTCCATGCTGCCCAGATCTTCGTGAATGCGTCGCTGCCCATGCGAACGCGATAACGAAATCCCCCAGCTCCCTCTCTGAACTGCGATCGCGAACCACCTCAACGAACGCAAAGAACAAATATCTCTAGTCCATTTTCCTTATCTGCGAACATAATGACTCCCACGCGAATGCGATGAACAACAAAACCAACTAACAAAACACTCAACGCGATCATGTCTCTGCTCTTGCGATTGGAAGCTCAACTGAAGCACCAGAAAACCAATAATTCATGCAAACTCCGAAATGGTCCGAAGTCAATTTGAAAAACACCTGAGCTCCTCAGGCCCCGCCCGAACATACCAACAAGTCCCAAAATATAACAGGAACCTACTCGAGGCCTCAAATCCTCTAAAATAACATCAAAACCACGAATCATTCCTCAATTCGAGCTTAATGAGCTATTTCAAATTTTGAAATTCCAAACTTATGTCGAACGCGTCTAAACAACTAAAAATCACCTCAAATTTTGCACACAAGTTCCAAATGACACAAAAAACCTATTCCAAATTCCAAAATAACAATCCAAACCCGATAACATCGAAGTCAACTTCCTGTCAAACTTATGAACTTTCTGAACCTCTAAATTGCCAACTTTTACCAAATAGAGCCAAAACCTTATAGAAACATCCAAATACGAATTCGGGCATACGCCTAAATCCAAACTTACCATCTGGACCTAATAGAACTATCAAAACCATGATCCAAGGTCAAATACACAAAAGTCAAACTTGGTCAACCCTTCCAACTTAAAGCTTCTAAAATGAGAATCATTCTTCCAAATCAATCTCGAACCACTCGAAAATCAAAACCAACCGTACACGCAAGTCATAATTCATCATATGAAGTTACTCACGACCTCAAACCACCAAAAGGAAATGCAAATGCTCAAAACGACCGGTCGAGTGGTTACATTTTCCCCTACTTAACATACATTCGTCCTCGAATGTGCCAAAAGGCATTCCAAAGCAATCAAATTACTGTATAAACTCACCATACACATACCCATAGGTGATCCCACCTCACCCCAATCCATAGAAGCCCGACTACCCAACCTAACTAAAAATCCTCACTTCAACCCTAGTCCATAAACCTTGGAACCCAATCTCCAACATCCAAATTCATTATAAGACTCGATTCTTGCATCTATACACTTTATAAGTCTGAACAAGCTATATCAAGCCATAACCATATTCCCAAGATATTCTTACCTAATAAACCACATAATTCAGATACTCCTAACAATAACTTTCGACCATATTAACTGCTAATTAACAAACCCGGCACTGGAGGCATACCTCATATAAAATAAAACCTTATTGTGAACCTTCGTACACTCCCAACGATGAAAGAAACTTGTATAAACTCATAACCACTCATCAGATCAACGAGTCGTGGAGCTCTCTCGCCCACCAAGAACCATAGCCAAATTTTGACCTGACTAATGACATTATTCTTCAAAGCATACCTTAATCAAATCCGATAACACAAATTCCAAGTCCAAAAAAATCATCTCATCCAGTACAAGCTACTCAACCGAACTGCCAAACCAATACCATCTCACATAGTTGAAACAAAGCATATGGAATAAACACAAAGGATCATGCCCCAACATAACTCCGTTGCGCGGCATGACCCAATCCAAACACATGGGGCCACATGGAATACCTTGAGCCATGATGCTCATGGTCAACAACCATATGCATATCAACAACAAGCACGTGACGTGCATGACCATAATCATGGACAAACGGATAGTATGATATACCACATATAGGAAGACCACAACCAAGGCGTAATCCACCATTCAACACCCCGAGATCCATCTCGTTGGAACTTCACGACAAAGTCCAACATAACCACATCTTGTGTGTATATAATCAACAGTATCACAACCCATCATAGCATAGAAGTGTAACACATGGCACATGAATAAGATTAACTCTGGCCGATAGCATATCTCTCAACACTAGCTGTGCCGAGTAAACAAACTCGATCCGATGTAGAATACACATTCTCTTTAAGCCCAATAATGGGCACCCAAATCCATTCCAATCATCACAAAATAGGTATATAACCTTCCCAAAAGTCTGTGATAACCTATCCATAGCATATACCATATGTTGAAGTACTCTCAACACATCTTCACAGTCCGCAACCAAGGGATAGTCTACCTCTAATAACATCCATCCCTAAGCCTCGAAACACATAAATCTCCATATCTGATCTCGACTCCACCACCCAGACGACTGACACATTTCTCATATATCATCATCTTATGGAAAATACTCACATAAATATTGTGTTCCACGTAACAAAACCTGAACATCAGTAATCAATATCTAGGCGATTATAGTAATACTAGTCGGGCATCCGCAAATCAAAACATAATATATGTTGTTGGCCAAAGAACATGTGAAGTTTTGAAGATTGACAAAAAAACTCAGACATGGACCAGGTCCATCTTGTGAAGCACAGTCATGATCAACCTATACATGTGAGATGCACGTGAAGGAGATAAGTCCTACTGATCAAGCAGTAATATCTCCCGATCTGATCGAAAAGGTTGTATATTGGATAAGGAGAGAAAGTCTCCTTATATGAAGAGAACACCATCTAGGATGAAGATAGTGTTAGAGTTTGAGATCATCATGAAATCTTCCACGATAGAGGAGCAGCAATTGAATACCAATCAAACTCTGATTACTAACCTATTAAATGTCAGTGTTGTTCTCTTTTACAGGTAATGCACATAAGCAGAAGTTAAACTTAAATTGATAGCAAAAGAGCAAGGCGATTTTGCAAGCAATTTATGTGTGATTCAGGCGTGCAATCGTGAAGCTAGTTGAACAAGATAGAAGAACCAGTTCCAACTGTCTATCTTTTATTCTAGTTCAACTGTAGTAGGTGATTTGACATTGTACCTTTCAGCTTTTATAGAAGCAATTGTATTAGGTACTTAGAGTGTTCAAGTTAGAGTTAACTTGAAGTTGTCGCAACAGTTGAGGCTGTGTGCCACAACGGGATTAGAGTTAATCCTTAGGTTTACAAAGAGTTTTTGTAAATGCTGTTTTGGCTCAGTGATTTTAGTGGAAGTTTGGGAAAATCCTACTGGGTAGTAGGTCGTAGTTTTTTCACCTTTTCAGCCAGGTGTTTTCCACGTAAAAATCTCTGTGTTCTTTATTTTCAGTATTTTATTATTCCGCAAACAGTAGTAGGTGGAACACCTAGAAGAACCAGGTCCTTCTATAGTTCAGTTAAGCAAAAATTGGGTACCATACAAATCACCCCCCCCCCTCTTGTGTGGTATTGACGATTAAAACATCAATTGGTATCAGAGCGGGTTATCCTTGAAGAGGTTAACACCTTAGGAAAAGATCAGGATGAGTGCACCACCTGGAAACTGGGAAGGGCAATCCACTGCTAGGCCTCCACTCTTTAATGGTCAGTACTATTCTTGGTGGAAAACAGGATGAGAGATCATATCATAGGAGAGGACTATGAACTTTGGGACATAGTCACTGATGGTCCCCTGGCAACTACAAAGAAGAATGCTGAAGGAGTGGACGTACCAAAGACAAGAGCTGATTGCACTACTGAAGATTTGAAGAAATGGGAGAAGAATGCCAAGGCCAAGAAATGGCTTGTGTGTGGACTGGGTCCAGATGAGTACAGCAGGATTCAAAGCTGTACCACTGCCAAAGAGATACGGGACACGTTACAAGTGGCTCATGAAGGAACTCCTCAAGTAAAGAGATCAAGAGGAACACTGCTATATTCTCAATATGAGAATTTCACTATGAAGGAAGGAGAAACTATCCAGGAGATGTACACAAGGTTCACAACATTAACAAACGAACTTAAATCTCTTGGGAGAATTATCCTTGAAGAAGACAAGGTTGAGAAAATCTTGATAAGAGTTTTACTAGTGACTTGGGAAAGCAAAATCATTGCCATTCAGGAATCCAAGAACATTGCTACCCTCAAGCTGGATGAACTGATTGGAAATCTCACTGCCTATGAACTGAGGAGGCAAACCATGAAAATGGATGCACCCAAGAAGGAAAGAAGTCTGGCTCTTAGAATAGCTGAAGGTGCAGATCTGGAGGATGATGAAGTGGCTATGATCACAAGAGATTTCAAAAGGTACCTAATGAGAGGAAAGGGTTCTTCAATAGGTACAACCTCCAAAAAACCAAGGGCTCCTGAGAAACACACTAACGAGGGTTGCTACAAATATGGTAAGACTGATCACATGATCAAAAACTGTCCTCAGTGGAAAATTGAATGGAAGAAGGAAAGGGCAGAACGAAGGAACAGGTTCAACCCAAAAGGAAGAAAGGATCAACAAAGGCTATGGTTGCCGCTTGGGGAGAAACCTCAGACGAGGACTTAAAAGATGAAGCTGGAGATGAACAAGCATTATGGCCATTGGAGAATCAGATGATGAACAAGAGGTAAGTGTCCTTCTTCTCAAAGACAAGATTAAATTTCTATCTAAAGAAAAGTTGTCTGAGCTATTGCTAGACTTCATTGATGAGTCTCAGATAATTAACAATGAGGAGGATGATCTATCTAGGGAGTGTGCAATCTTAAAAGCCAAGTGCAAAAATCTAGAATCTAGGGCTAATGAGAGTGACAGTAAAAATGCTGAGTTGAAGAACCAAGTTCTTGAACTTGACACCAGTGTCCTAGAGCTTAGGTTTGAAAATTTAAAACTGAAACTAGGAACAGGAAAGAAGAAAGCCGATCACACACACCTCATCTTAGAAGAAAACTTAGGAAAAATGAAGGATGAGTTGTACAGGAAGGATGAGCAGATAAGAGTTTTAAAAGAAGACCTAGGGAAGGTAAAGCATGAACTAGACAGAACTTGCAAATGGAATAAGGCTTCTAATGCATTTTCCTGGGTACAAGAACATCACAGTAGCAACAAAAGAGGACTTGGCTATGGGGCTCAAGCACCTAAGTGGGACCCTAAAAGCAAGTACCTCACTCTTCCTGAAAACAAAATTTGCACACACTGTGGCAAGACTGGTCATTACAAAAAGGAATGTAATGCAAAAGAAAAGGCCAGTCAAAAGAACAAAGCTTTTGTTCAAGAAAAAAATAGGCTGCCTGGGTGGGCAAAAAGGAATTTGATTTACCCCTTTGCCTATAGAAAGGGACCCAAACTAGTTTGGGTTCCTAAGACTAACCCTTGATTTCTTTTTGCAGGTCCAAGTGAAGGGAAGCAGCCAAATATGGTACATGGATAGTGGCTGCTCAAAACATATGACTGGAAGCAAGAACCAGTTCCTTTCACTTGAGGACTTGAAAGGAGGTAATGTCTCCTTTGGAAATGGGAAGAAAGGTGAGATCATTGGGGTTGGAAAGGTAGGTAAGACAGAGATTCACTCCATTGAGAATGTCTACTTGATAGATGGCTTAGTATAGCCTAATCAGTGTGTCACAACTGTGTGACAGAGGCAACCTTGTAGCATTTACCTCTACCAAATGTTTTGTGATTAACCTTACCACTAACAAGATTGTTTTGCAGGGAAAAAGAGTTAACAATATTTACATTGTAGATTTGTCCACTCTTTCAGAAAATGAACTCATTTTCTTAAGTGTGTTGGATAATGATCCCCTCCTGTGGCACAAAAGACTTGGTCATGCAAGTCTGAATCAACTCAACAAATTAGTCTCCAAGGACTTGGTGATAGGGCTACCCAACATCAAGTTCAAGGAAGACAAAGTTTGTGAGGCCTGTGCTAGGGGGAAGCAAGTAAGATCATCCTTTAAAAGCAAGAATATGGTAAGCACAACCAGGACGTAGGAACTGGTTCATATGGATCTCTGTGGTCTAATGAGAACATTGAGCAGAGATGGTAAGAAATATGTGATGGTACTTGTTGATGATTATTCTAGGTTTACCTGGGTACTATTCTTAACATCTAAAGATGAAGCATTTGACATGTTTACTACTTTTGTTAGAAAGACTCAGAAACAATTAGGAAATCAACTTGCATCCATTAGGTCTGATCATGGAACTGAATTTGAAAATGCTAAGTTCACTGAATTTTGTGATGACCATGGCATAGATCATAACTTCTCTGCACCTAGGACTTCTCAACAAAATGGAGTAGTTGAAAGAAAGAACATGACTCTTGAAGATATGGCTAGGACTATGCTTCTTTCTAGTAAATTGCCTCACAGCTTCTGGGCAGAGGCTGTAAACACTGCATGTTACATCATCAATAGGTGCATGACTAGACCTCTTGTAGAGAAGACTCCCTATGAGGTACTTAAAGGGAGGAAGCCAAATATATCCCATCTTAGGGCATTTGGATGTAAGTGCTTTGTGCACAATAATGGAAAAGACTCCCTAGGCAAGTTTGATCCCAGAAGTGATGAGGGAGTATTCCTAGGGATTCTTCACATAGCAAAGCATATAAAGTGTTCAGTAAAAGAAATTTGTGTGTAGAAGAAAGTGTGCATGTAGTGTTTGATGAAACTAACATTTTTTCTGAGAGACAGGAACATGAAGATGAGGCTATTGGGCTGGTATATTTGACTGAAGTCCCAGCACAAGCTAAAGTGACACCAAAAGAAGGAACAGGTGATGGAACAGGTTCTTCTATCCAGGGCAACCTAACAGGGGGAACTGATCAAAGAGGAACTGAAATCAATCCCCTAAAGGAACTGTTCATAACCCTGTTCCTCAGCAACAGAACATAGGAGAAACATCTAGTAGAAATTAGTTGGTTGTGAAACCTCATAATTATCAAAGTTCTCATCCCATTGAGAACATAATTACTGATCCAACCTGTGAAGTCAAAACTAGATCACAATTAAAGAATTTGTGTGCTTTTGATGATTTCCTATCTCTTATTGAACCTAAAAATGTTGTTGAGGCTTTGCAGGATGCAAATTGGGTAAATGTAATGCAAGATGAACTCAATCAGTTTGAGAGAAGTCAAGTTTGGCATCTAGTTCCAAGACCCAAGGAAAGATCAGTCATTGGCACAAAATGGGTCTTCAGAAACAAACTTGATGAAGATGAAACTGTTATAAGAAATAAGGCAACACTTGTGTTACAAGGTTACAGCCAAGAGGAGGGTATAGATTATGATGAGACTTTTGCTCCTGTTGCAAGACTAGAAGCAATAAGACTCCTCATAGCCTTTGAAGCACACATGGAATTCACTCTTCATCAGATGGATGTCAAAAGTGCTTTCCTAAATGGATACCTAAAAGAAGAAGTGTTTGTGAAACAACCTCCAGGGTTTGAAAGCAAGGAATGTCCTGAGCATGTGTACAAATTAGACAAGGCTCTCTATGGACTCAAGCAGGCTCCCAGAGCATGGTATGAACGATTGTCAAAATTCATGCTTGAACATGGCTACAAAAGAGGTAAAATTGACAGTACCTTGTTCTTGAGGGAAAATGGTAAGGTTCTTCTTGCGGTACAAATATATGTTGATGACATAATTTTTGGGGCTACCACTGATAAACTAAGTAAGGATTTTGCCAAATTAATGGGGAGTGAGTTTGAAATGAGTATGATGGGTGAGCTTAACTTCTTCTTAGGCTTACAGATCAAACAAAGCCCAAATGGAACCATGATCTATCAGTAGAAATACGCAAATGAGCTGATCAGAAAGTTTAAAATGGATGAATCAAAGGAAATAGACACCCCCATTGCAACTGCCACCAAATTAGACATAGATGAACATGGTTCATCTGTTGATCAGAAGTTGTATAGGGGTATGATTGATTCACTTTTGTATCTTACTGCCACCAGACCTGACATAGTCTTCAGTGTAGGGCTTTGTGCTCGCTTCCAGGCTAATCCAAAAGAGTCTCACTTTACTGCTGCCAAGAGGATACTGAGATATTTGAAAGGCACTACTGATCTGTGTCTTTGGTACCCTAAAGGTAGTAATTTCAGTATAGTAGGGTATGCTGATGTTGATTATGCAGGTTTACTTGTGGATAGGAGAAGCACCTCAGGTATGGCTCATTTTCTTGGTTCATGTCTTGTATCATGGGCCACTAAAAAGCAAAATTCAGTGGCCTTATCCACTGCTGAGGCTGAATATGTTGTTGCTGCCTCTTGTTGTGCTCAATTGCTATGGATTAAACAACAGCTGATAGACTTTGGTATTGAAGTGGGTTGCATTCCTATATTCTGTGATAACACTAGTGGTATAAGTATGACAAAGAACCATGTTCATCATAAGAGGACTAAGAACATAGATGTTAGACACCACTTCTTAAGAGATAACTATGAGAAAGGATTGATCTCCATGGAATTTTGTGCTACCGATAAACAAATTGCTGACATCTTCACTAAAGCACTGAGTAGAGAAAACTTTGAAAGGAACAGGTTGGAATTAGGGATGATTAAGATCACCTAATAGGTCCAAATCAGAATGCACAATGAAAAAAAGGGAAAAAATGAAAAAAAATTGGCTACGAACTCTGAACTTGTGTAAATATCTAGATTAATTCTTACTCAGCTTCATACTTTAATTAGTATACTCCTGTGACACGTGTTAATATGACTCACTGATCTCTTACAAAATTTTCTCTATTATGGTAATTTGAGGCATGTTCAAGAGAATTCTAAAGAACTTGGTTCATCCGTATGAGTTCATCTGAAAGCTAAGGTATGTTTTCTATACTCTGCAAATTTTAAACTCCTAGAAAATTTTATCCATTAGCTTTGAACCAGTTCCGTCTGCTTAGAACTCTAAATCGAAAAAAGTTGCCTAAAATCTAGGGAAGATAAACCGATCATTCAAACCTGGAATTTCAGGTTGATTAGACCTCTAATTGACCACTGAGAAAGATTTCGTTACCCATTAAATGTGTATCTCTCTTTAAATACACATCATTTCTCTGCCAACTCCATAATTCCAAGACCGTCATTTTTCTACTCTCTCTTGCTATCTTCTTCTCCAAAATTCTAACTCCCTAATTCTCTCAAAACTCAGCGATCATGTCTAACCCACAAGATAATCCTAGAACTCCTCCACAACCTACTCTATCTGATTCATCTCCCTCTCCTCCACCCAGCACTACTCCCAAACCTAGGCCGAGAAGGGTTAAAATGCTTGCTCGAAAAACAGTAGCAACTGGAGCTCTTAGGAAGAAATTAGATGAGAAATTGAAGGCAAGCCAGGCCCCAGTCTCCGACTCCAATTCTAATTCTGAGTCATACAAATCTGCAGGTGACGGGGAAGGACTTGGGTCTTCCGGTCTTCAGACTCTAAAAGGACTCAAGAATCCCCTTCTTAGGTACGTTCATCTGTGACTAAAAACCTAGAGACTAGGTTTGTTCTGGTTGGACCCATTAGGGATGTTGAATTGCCTGAGATACGAAGGAGTGGAGGTAAAAAGAATTCTGAAAAACAAAAAGAGAGAGAGGGTGCATGTGGTGAAATGAGAGGAATTGGGAAAGAAGTGGTTGATTAGTCACCCACTGCTGGACTGTCTGTGCCTGCTATCTATGGGGCTGAACAAGAACTTGAAGAAGAATGTGTCAAGAAGTCAGGGGGAAGTGGTTCTACGGAAGCGGCGGAAGGGTTGGTTAACTTAAGCTCACAAAGAGATGAACCTGGTTCATCCACTGAAGAAACCCTATCAGACCTGTTGAAAAAGGTTGGGGAGAGTTATGATCCAAAGAAAATACGCTCTACCACATCTAAAGCTCCTAGTGCTCCCAAATCCTCTTAGAAGAGAAAGGCTTCCTCCCCAACACCTACTGTCTCTTCATTGCCAAAGGGTAGAGCCACAAGAAGCATGGTGAAACAGATTGAAGCTGATCTACAAAGGGCTTTAGCTGAAAGTAAGAAAAAGAGAGTGGATAAAGGAAAGGGAAACGTTGCAGAATCCTCAGAGGCTGCTGAGGAAGAGGACTTGTAAACCGATACCCACACGCTTCTCCTTCTTCCACTTCTTGTATGAATTATAAGTTACTCTAACTTGCACACTCAAGAAATACTCCAACTAAATGTTCCGAATAACATTTTGATTTCAACTCAATCTCCTAATTCACATGAGCTAAACAGACTCGAGAATGACCAGAACACACTAGTGATAGATTTGAGTGTTGAACTGAAAATGATATGTTGTGTTCTTCTGTTGATTTGCAAAAGGGTATTCTTCATAGTCCGTAGTGAAAGTATTTAACTTCCCTGCACTCCAAGATCTTTGGGAGTCCTACACACAGTCGAACTCTCTTTTGCTTGTAATCCTGAAGTTCTAAGGACTCCAAGAATCTTGTGGCTCATGTCTATCAGATATGCTGGAAGATATTCCGGGATACCAGTCCTTATCGCATCAAGAGTCATTTCCAGCAATATCGGACTGCAGTAACTTTGTGTAAAAGTTACTGCCTAGTAAGAACCTTTAGCAATTACTTTGAGAACCTAGTTCTTAGCACACGTTCATTGGACACAATTGTTAATCACCAAAACCCTATTCTAAATAAATTTCCCCTTTTTGATAATGACAAATATTATGCTCACGAACCAGGTAATAGCACTTTTCAGCATACACACAACATCGCAGTTGTTGAGAACAACAGCTTTGAGCAGAACAAGTACATCTCCCCCCCCCCCCCACAACTCTATCTTCCCCCTTTTGCTATCATCGAAAAAAATCAAAACAATTGTGATACAGACTTAGCAACCAGTTAATGCAAGATTCATGGTTGTTGAGGCTACAACACAAGCACGAGAAAAATCAAGACAAATGAACTATGATGATAATATAAACTATGTGAGAAGAAGGTAAACAACATAAGAAAATTTATTAAGAAGTGCCAAATTAAGCCTTGGGCCTTGATCTAAGACATTAAAATAAAATAAACTAAAACTGCCTGCATACTAGTCAGAACTAGAAAGGAAAACAAAAGACAAAGCACCACTGAGAAGACTAGAAACAAATAGAAGACAAGGGGTGAAGGACCATGATCAAGGGTGAGAGGTGAAGGGGTTCGAGTCCTTCACAAGAGTGGCAATCTATTTTTGTGTGCGTCTCTCTGTGTAATTGCAGTTCATCACTGTCCACCCTAAGCTTAGTATTTTCTTCCAAAGCAAACTCCAACTTTTAGAGAGTTCAGCAGACCTGCTACTTCTAGGCAAAATAGCAGAACCAGTTGGACCTCTAGCCTTGATCTCAACATAGTCACACTGCTTGAGCAAGACAACATCTAGAACATCATTGTGATTATCAAACATCAGCTTAGACGGTGAAATATTGAGGTTGTCAAAAAACTCAATTAATATGAAGCCATAGGGCATAGCTTGCTTGGGCTTAGTCGTGTCTGTAGCCCTTGCCATATCCTGAATCATCAAGCTAGGAAGGTTGATGGCCCTACCTGTGTCTAACAGCTCCATCACAGCCATGTCAAGCAACGTGGCCTCATGCCTCCTCTCAGAGCTCTGCAGAATGCAGGAGTTCACAAAATGGAATAACAACCTATGAAAAGGTGTCATCTCAGTCTTATACACCTTTTGAGGAGCATCCAGTTCAAACTTCCGAGAAAATTTTAGGGAACCACAATGCTTGTGTCCACATCATTGTCAATTTCTGGCCATTTTTTCTTTAAATAGTTGTCAAATCCCAGGGGGGTAATGTTCAGCAGCAGCCCAAGCTCTTCAGTATCAAACTCTAACTCAAACCCTCTCACAGAACTCTTCACCACTTTGCCATCAAACTAAAAGTTTGCATAGAACTCAATCACTGCCGGTACACACATGGAGAAATGCTTTGACAAATATGTGTGTCCATCCCTGCAAGTCCAGCTTCTCTACAAGCTGAGCCATACCCTTTTCATTAGTGTTAGCAAGTATCTTCCCATTCAACACTTTTCTGGGGTTTAACTTAGCTAGCCTATCAAGTATTCCTAACTCAATCCTTTTATTCTTGACTTTCCTAGGCTTTGGAGAGGTGGCAATTTCTTTGGTAGGTTTGGCAGCAATCTTCATCGCTGATGGTTTCTTATCCTTAAGGGATGAACCAGGTTCATCGTCCACATCCAGCTCAACGACAACTTCAGCAACATGAGCTTGCTTTCTTTTCCTCTTGGCACTCCTGGTCTCCTTGATCATTTGTGCATCAATAACTTTTCTCTTGATCCTGGTGAGAGGAGTCCTAATAGGAGGAGCCACTTCCTTTCTTTCATGTGAAGCTGTTCTTTCAGGCTTTGCAGGGGCTTTCCTATTCTTCTTTCCTACCTCATACAATGGCAAATCATCCTCATCACTTTCAACTTCCTCATCTTCTATGAAAGGAGTTAAGGAAGACATAGGTTCCTCCGACCCTTCCTCTTCATGAACTTCCTCCAAAAGGGCCATAAATGTATTCCCAATCGTCATAGAGACTTCAAGTTCCTCACTTGCATTGTCTTCCTCATATTAAGATTTTTAGAACTCTTATCTTTACTTTCTTTTTCTTCTTTATTTCCCTCATTTTCAGAGTTATCTTCTCCCTCACTTTCTTTTTCTTCTTCTTCCAAATCTCCCACTTGTTCACCTTGTTGTTCTTCTATCTCACCTTCCTTCCCTTCACCTGATTCTGTAAGGCCTCGTAAAAAAAAATTACTAGAACCCATGGTTTCGTGGTGCCGAGGTGGGCTTATGTGTTTCAGGTTTGTAGAAATTCTTTGCGGCGAGCTTGGGAGCAGCTGTCGGACTTTTTGGGTTGTACAGTACGTCAGAGAGTTGGAAGAATAATTTTGTAAAAGATGTCATTTCTGCGGTCCATTATGTGACCGTAGGGTCACTTTGTGGGCCGCAAATCAGCCGCAGAGTGCAACTGAAACAAAGTCAATTTTTGAGGATCATTTTGCGAGCCGCACATTCCATCCCAGGCTCAGTATCAAAACTCTGGGGGGAGACTTTTGCGATATGTTATGTGACTGCATAACTGGTCTGCGGATCGCAAACTTGTCACAGACCCAACCTGAGCAACCCAATCTTTTGGACCATTTCTACGATCCTCTTTGCGGGCCGCATAGTCATTTTGCGGTCCGGTCTGCAACCGCAGATTCGACTTCGTAAGCTTAAGTTTGGGGAAATTTCACCCGACCTCATTTTTATAAAACGCCCTTGGGGGTTATTTTAGAGGGTTCCAACTGCTATCTTAGAGAGAAGAAAGTGCTCTAGAGTGAGAGGAGGAATGCCTAAGCCTTTATTCATCAATCCTTGCTCTAGTCTTGGAGAATCCACAAGGAATAATTGCAAAGTTGTCTTCTAAAGAGGTAAGGTTCTAGCCCCAGTCTTCAATTTCAAATTTGTGATAGAAGATGGGTAATGGGGAGTGTGATTCTTGGGTGTGAGAGTATTATTCATACATGCATGTGCCTACAAGGTTTGTGGGAAGATTGTTGAGCTCAAATGGGTAGACTTTGGGTTGTGGGATAAAGGAATCCACTGTAGAAGGACCTTGAAATCATGATGCACACCTAGTATTTGATAAAATGTTTAAATGAGCTGAAACCATGATTATCTTTCTAATTTGTGTTCAATTTTGCTATGTCTCAAAATAGATTGGGATTGCTAGGATTTCCGGAACATTGTAGTAACTTAAGAAAAGCTCAAAATGAGGTATGTTGGCTAAGCTTCTCTCTTAGAATCAATTCCTCCGGTGTTCTCGTAAGGTTCAAGTATGAAGGGCCAAGCCCTTATTTCCCGTGTTTTGAGTTATTCCTTATAAATTTGACTATTCCTAATAAGTCTGTGTTGAATGATATGTGTTTAAAGTGTGTTCCGGATTCTCTTATCATGTTATGTTATCCTTCAGGAATGTGTTCAAAGTATGGGTTGTGTATTAAAATGTTATGACCTCGAGTTGTGTTCAAATGAAAGTTATTATGCCAAATTGTGCAAGAAATCTCAATGTGCTTAAGACTCTTAATTGCTCATATGTTTACTTAAAGTCATAATTTGAAAAGCTTTGTTGTTGATAGCCCATGTTGATATTTGAAAGTGAAAGAAGGGAGCAATGAAATATGTAATATGGCCGACGTGCCAAGAATGTTATTATGTTTGTTGCCACTAGTTCTAATGAAATTAAAAGATGTTTAACTACTATGAAATGAGCTAAAAGTCCTTTATATAACAAAAAATCTTGGGAGTATCGTTAGTCACCAAGGAAGGGTAGGTTGAAATCACCTAACCCCGAAACTACACGTGCCGATGTAGGGTGGATTGTGATTATTCCCCTTATTTAGGATGAGATTGATATGATGAAATTATTCCCCTTAATTGGGATGATATGATTGCTAGCGAAGGATGAAGTTGATCCACATGGCATTGTGCTCAAATGGCGTAGCCGATTGGGTCGAGATCGAACGCCATGCCGCACACATGGTGCTGATGATTGTGATTTAGATAATGATTGAGATTGTGATAGTGATTGTGATTGTGGTTGATGTCTTTGGGTGAGACGGCCTAGCCGATAGGTCCATGATTGGACTCCGTGCTAAAATCACGGTGGTATATCGGTACTAAGATCTCCCAACCTAAAATAATGGAAATTTACTTGAAAACTTGTCTTGTTCCTAACTTGTTGTTTTGGTATTGTTTAAGACTTCCATTGATCCTATGATTGTCCTTTCTTGTATTATCACTCATTCTATTGAGAGGGCGTTTAGTCATACATGCTAGTACTATTCCATATGTACTAATGTCCCTTTTCCCGGGGGCGCTGCATCTTTAATGGATGCAGGTGGTTCCACAGCAGGCGGCATTGATCAATGATAGCGGTACACCCTCTACCCAGCTGATTTGGTGAGCCCACTTTATTTTGGGGCCGTGTATCTTTTGTTTCTTATGTATTGTGTCTTGAGGTATAGCCGGCTAGTTGCCGACACTATCATAGTACTCTTTTGTATCTGTTAGAGGCTCTGTAGACATAGTGTGGGTTGTATATTGGTGTTGGGAATGTCAAACTAGTTATGTTGTGTTTGAATCACTTGTTCCACTTCAAGCTATGAAAGTGTGTGTATTTTGGGACTTTAAAATGAAGTAACTAATGGTAATGAATTGGTGATGTATACATTATCTCCCCATTGTCCAATTAATGAAATATATCATCTCTTTACTCATCGGTATGTTCGGGTTGAAGGCATTGTATAGGCTTGCTTGACTGGGGTAACTCGGTTGAGCACCGGTCGTGCTCCCCGAGGTCGGGGCGTGACAGATTCACCCTCAATCTCACTATTATTTTCTTTAGAACTTTGATCTTTCTCCTTCACTCCTTCTCCCTCCTTATTTGTTTCTCCTTCTCCCTCCTTATTCGCTTGCTCATCCTCCTCATCATCAGTCCAACTATAAGAACTTTTATCGGAACCTTCGTTATCTCCTGTTTCTTTCTCACCTTCCCCCTCAACCATAGGCAGGTCTGCAATTATTTCTAATCTCTTCTGTTGTGCTACTACTTCCTTTTTCTACGGTAGTACTTTCTACATGTGGTGTATCACTCAGTGGTTCAATAACTTCTAATGGGGACACCTCAATTGAAGATGCTAGAACATTAAGTTTTGATGGATGAGGTTTTACCTAAGCATCCTTGACGAATGCAGGATTCCCCCTCCCCCCTGAGTAGTATCCCCTTTTACCTTTGTTTCTCTCTTAGCCACAACACGATCAACTGGCTATTCACACTTTACCGACTTCCTGACCTTGACCTTGTGGGTTTGGAGGTGATTTGTGGGACGGTTACAAGTGCACGGGTGGCTGGTTCTGGAGATGAAAGTGCAGCGAGGGTAGAAGTTGGAGGTGGAACACTGACAATGGGTGATGGTGCAGGGACATTAGAGGGCATAGGTGGAGAAATAGGAGGTAATGGTTCAAAACTGACAACCGATTTTGCACTTTTCTTTGGCTTAGACTTCCCGATTTTGGATTTAGACCCAGTCTTTGATGATGATTTTGTCTATGAAGGCATTTATCTAGGCTTCTTCGTGGTGAAGAGATAATGAAGTGTTTTTCTTTGGTTCTCGCTTAGGGTTGGAGAGAAACACTGAATTTTTGAGAGGTACCAAGAGATGGCTTTTAAAGATAGCAATTCTAATTTGCCTCGAAGAGAGAGAGAGAGAGAGAGAGAGAGAGAGAGAGAGAGAGAGAGAGAGAGAGAGAGAGAGAAAGAGAGAGAGAGATTGATTTGAGTTTAACATGACTCTAATAACGATTACTTTTGACGAACAAACTTTTAGAATTAGTAGAAGTTAAATTACAAAAGTCCCCCTTGATCCATGACTTTGATAACAGATAGAAGTGATGCTTACTAGATTAATGAAGTTTGAGAGCAGCAGGAATTTCAGTTATTAAGTTCTAATGACTTTAGACAAGATGGCATGTACCTGATTCAAAAAAGCAACTCCTTTACAATTCCTTATTCGTTTCTGCAGTAACACTTCAGACACAATAAGTCAATATCATAACGCATAGTCATCAGTCAGATTTTTGGGGCAAGTATGTATACTTAAAGCAAATATGAGATTCAATCAAGATTGATACCTCGACAATCTAAAACTGTTGACTTTCTTTCTAGCCAATCATTGGGGTTCAACCTAGTGTAAGGTCTTGATTAATCCTAGTTTTAGTCTGTTTCTTTCAATGTGGTCCTTACTCAGTGAAAATATCATCAATTTGATCTTCACTTTTATAGAAATTTATAGAGATATTTCCCTTTTCAACATTATCTCTGAGAAAATGATGTCTAATATCAATGTTCTTAGTCCTCTTATACTGACATGGATTTTTAGCGATATTTATGGCACTGGTGTTGTCACAAAAGATATGAACACAATCAACAAAAATACCATAGTCCTTGAGCTGCTATATTATCCATAGCAATTGAGCACAACAAGATGTTGCAACTACATATTCTGCTTGAACTGTAGATAGGGCCACTGAGTTTTGCTTCTTTATTTCCCAAGACACAAGGCAATAACCAAGGAAATGAGTTGTTCCTGGAGTGCTTTTCCTGTCAGCATGAAAACCTGCATAGTCAGCACCATCATAACCAACTAAGTCAAAGTTATATCCTCTTGGATACCACAAACGCAAATTTTGAGTTCCTTTAAGATATATGAGTATTCTTTTGACTGCCTTTAAGTGAGACCCTTTGGGATTTGCCTGAAATCTTGCACATAGACTCACACTGAACACTATATCAGGCCTACTTGAGGTGAGATACAATAGTGACCCAATCATTCCTCTGCATAGTTTTTGTTCCACATTTTTCCCTTCTTCATCTAGATCAAGCTTTGTTACAATGGAAATAGAAGTATCAATTGACTTTGAAGAATCCATGTTGAATTTCTTCAAGAGTTCTTTGATGTATTTTTACTGGTGAATCATGGTTCCAGTAGGTGTTTGTTTGATCTGTAGCCCAAGAAAGAAATTCAACTCACTCATCATGCTCATTTCAAATTCATTACCCATCATATCAGCATATTCTTTGCACATTGCTTCATGTGTATCCCCAAAAATAATATCTTCCACAAACACCTACATAATCAAAAGATTCTCTTCTTTGTTCTACAAAAATAGTGTGTTGTCCACCTTACCTCTTATAAAGTCATTAGCTAAGAGGAATTTTGAGATCCTTTCATACCAAGCTCTTGGAGCCTACTTTAATCCATATAATGCCTTGTCCAATTTGAAAACATGATTAGGGAGCTCTTCACTTTCAAAGCCAGGGAGCTGTTTAACAAACACTTCTTTTTTTAAGTAACCATTCAGGAATGCACTCTTCATATCCATCTGATATAGTGTGAATTCCATATGAGCAACAAAGGCTATCAACATTCTTATGGCTTTTATTCTGGCTACTGGAGCAGATGTTTCATCATAGTCTATTACTTCTTCCTTATTGTATCCCAGAACTACCAGTCTGGCCTTGTTCCTTGTGATATTTCCTTGCTCATCCAGCTTGTTCCTTGATACCCATTTGGTACCTATAACTGTTTTGTTTTTGGGTCTTTGCACCAAATGCCAGACCTTTCTCCTTTCAAAATACACCAAAGGTTTCATCTTGAGATGCTAGAAGGTCCATGTGTACCTAGAGAAGTCATCAACAATCACAAATACATACTTCTTTCTTCTCCTGCTTTTAACTCTCATTGGTCCACATAGGTCACTGTGGAGAAGTTCCAGGGGTCTTGGAGGTACTAACAACTTTCTTAGATTTAAAAGATGGCCTTACATGTTTACCTCTGACACATGCATCACAAACTTTATCAATGACTTTAGTGACCTTACTGACCAATTCCTCGGAGGTAAATACCTTTCCCAATTACTTTAGTTCATTTGTTATGATAGTGAACCCGGTAATCATTTCTTGAATAGGTTCAGACTCCTTCATAGAGAAGAGCTCATAGTTTCTCATGAGCAACTCAATTCTTGATTAGTTCCTTCATGAGCACTTTTAAGTGCATCCCAAATCTTCTTTGTATTGGATCAGGCAGATATCGTGTTATATTCATCAGGACCAAGTTCACATATGATAATCTTCTTGGCCTTTGTAATTTTTTTCATCATCCTAAAGTCTGCTGCCACAAATTCATAAGGGTCTTTGAATAGCTTCATTTTCCCCATTATGTTTGGTGGAGTTAGTGGTCATCGATTCACTATTGTCCATAGTTCATAGCCCTCAGCCGTTAGGAAATCCTCCTTTCTTGCCTTCCACCAACTGTAGTATTTTTTATTAAACAGAGGTGGTTTGGTAGTTGACTGTCCTTCGTTGATTCCAGGTGGAACACACCTTTTCTTCCAAGATCTCTCTACGTGTTAACCAATGTCACACCTCCTTTTTACTACCCCCGGAAGGGGGTATAAGGGGGTTTTTCTAATTTAAGTGACAATCGAAACGGGATTATTATTTAAGATCAGAGTCACCACATGGGATAGTTTATGGTGTCCGAAGTCACCGGTTTAAAAATCCCGAATCGAGGAAGATGAATCTAATTTATGGTCTGCGAACACAGAAATCCGGGTAAGGAATTCTGTTAACCCGGGAGAAGGTGTTAGGCATTCCCGGGTTTCATGATTTTAGCACGGTCGCTTTGATCATACTTGGCTTAATCAAATTGTCTAATTACTCATTTTAGAACCTATGTGCATTTGCCTATTTTAATTAAGAAATTATTTTGAAATGAGTCACGCGTACACGTACCCATTTATTTGGCGCGTCAAAAATCATGTCACGTGTACGTGTCCACAATTAATAACGCTTTATTATTATTAAGAAAGATTAGTCGAAGTTGTGCGAACGCATACTCCGATTTTGTTTTTAAGATCGTAATTATGTCACGCGAACGTGTACACAACCACGATGGTATATTAAACGTGCCAAAAGCCAGCTACGGATATTCATGAATTGTGTAATTATGGAGTACTTTCACTCAAAGAGATTTCATGCATTTGACCGAGCCCGATTCCTAAATATGTGAGCAATATTTCATAGCTAATGGGCTCGATCTTTCTCCTATTCTGAGGCCCAAAATATTATTCAAAATAATTCATTCAAACCATCTGTATGAACACACCAAATAAACATCTAGACCAATAAACGTTAAGATCATTCAAAGAAAACATGAATCAAGGGAAGCTAAAATAACAAACAAAGTGAACCAGAGTCATCAAAAGAGCTATTTATGGCATCTTAGTACTGAATCCTATATCTACTAAATAAGGCTCACTTATGCATCAGAAAAGCGTATATCTATTTACTATAAACAATATGTGAAGCCTAAGTGGAGATTCAGGATAGACTTTTTGATGAAACACATTTTCAAGACATTGTCAAATAAATATGGAATAAATAACTAGGTAATCACCATGAATAATGTTAAAACATTTCCTATAAACAGTAGATTTACCTTACATCGACATCAAACTGACAGCCACATAATACAGATCATTACAACAAAAATCACTCAATCAAGGGAATACCCGAACACGGATTCGCAGACTCAAACCTCAAATCGGCGACAAATCAGAGTGACAAACGACGACCCCAAAACCTTGTTCTGTTTTCTGATTTTATCAATGGACAGACCATTTTCCGGTGTTATGTTGGACTGATTTTCAGAAGAAGGGGTGGAGGAGTTGTGTTGTTTTTTTTTGAAGGTGAGTCCAAGAATGTAGGCGCTAGGTGGGGTGGTTGACGACAGAGTTGCTGGGCTTGGAGTGGTGGCCGGCGTGGCTGTGTGGTGAGGAAGAGGGGCGTCACGTGAGTTTCAAGGATGTGGGTGGTCGACTTTAGGCGGAGTTGGTCGCTGGTCTGGTTGGGTGGTTTCCTGCGAGGTGAGGATCGTTTGGACAGAAATAGTGCTGGAAGTTCAGGGGGAGGGGGTTGTTTTTGGTGTTCAGCAGCTGAAGAAGATGAGTCGATGGTGGGAGGTGGGTCTCTTAAGGTCTGTAATGGCGGACTGTATATGTCTAGGGGTCTAGGTATTTTAGGCTAATTTTTGGTTATATAGAAAGGGTTTTTAGGGTAAGGGGGTATGGATTTGGTATTATTGGGCCTTAAAATTGGGCCAAAGACTAAAAAAAATGGACTACAAGATTAAAATGGGACAAACCAACCCAAAACTAACTCTTCCTTCTAAATATACAATTTATAATATAAAAATATAAAACTAATCTTAATTAATTGAACTAAACTATATTAAAACATGAAACTATTTTTGTGTTTTCAAGATTATATAAAAATAAAAATATGGTACTATTTTTGTATATTGTTTTATTTAAATTTATGAAAGATACATAAACTAAAATATTTTTGGGTGAAACTTGAATGAACCAAACTAGGAAGTGCATCTCCTAGGGGTGAAACTTGAATGAACCAAACTAGGAAGTGCTTCTCCTAGGGCTGAACTTAAATGATCCAAACTAGGAAGTGCGTCTCCTAGGGGTGAAATCTCAATTTTAGGAAGTGTGTCTCCTGAAAGTGTATCCTGAAAGATCCAAACTAGGAAGTGCGTCTCCTAGGGGTGAAACTTCAATGACTCAAACTAGGAAGTGTGTCTCCTAGGGGTAAAATCTCAATGTACGAAGTGTGTCTCGTAAAACAAAAATATAACCTGAAATACCCAGACTAGGAAGTGCGTCTCCTAAGGGTGAAACTTCAATGACTCCAAACTAGGAAGTGCATCTCCTAGGAATGAACTATCCATTTAGGAAGTGCGTCTCCTAAAGCAAAAATATAACCTGAAACACCCAGACTAGAAAGTGCGTCTCTTAGGGGTGAAACTTCAATGACTCAAGCTAGGAAGTGTATCTCCTAGGAATTAATTTAAATGACAAAAGCTAGGAAGTGCGTCTCCTAACAAGTATAATTTGAAATACCCCTACTAGGAAGTGCGTCTCCTAACGGGTATAATTTCAATAACTCCAACTAGGACGTGCGTCTCCTAAGGGTGAATTTAAATGACCAAGACTAGGAAGTGTGTCTCCTAGGGGTGAAAACTTCAGTGACTAAAACTCATATGATCCAAACTAGGAAGTGTGTCTCCTAAGGGTAAAATTTCAATTTATGAAGTGCGTCTACAACAACAAAATATAACTTGAAAACCCAGACTAGGAAGTGTTTCTCCTAGGGGTGATGTGTGATCTTCCCAATAGACTTTGCGTAAGCAGAACTGGGGCATTACACTTGAAAAATTCAAGCTTCCAAGCTTTGATATGAACATAGCTTTCGTCCCTGTTTCAAACAATGAAAACTTGTGAGTTTAAACACGGTGGTTGGTTTGTGGCCTTGACTTCACTTGCCATGATGACTTTGATTTCACCTTGAAAGACATTGCTTGCTTATTGACTAACCACTTTCTCGGTCACCCTTATCGCAGAAAATACCTCTGATTCATTCAAACTCAATACCCTCTATCCGTTGCATTGCTCATAAATTGACATTTACCGAACCTTTGCATTTCTCATGAATCCAAAAGCACGCCGATTGCCACCCACTCAGTGCGCAAACTGTTCTTTCTCGACTTATGCCACTTTGATGTTGTAGCCAGCCTCCGTTTATGAAATTGGAAAGCTGGTGGCAAATTTTGATGTCATTTCTCACTTGTTCCGACCAAACAGACTCAGAAAGAGGAAGTTAACAAGACAAAAGGAACAAAGTAGAGGACAATGGAAAGAGATGATTCCTAACAAGAAAACAACAAAGTAGAAACTTATCAGATGTGGATACCAACTCTAATGACCATGACATGCACCTTTGGATTAAGTGGCCTAATCTGTCAAGCAAGTCTGATGTTCAACTCTTGTTATACCCCTAAACCGTGAAACTGGGCTTCAATGCTCCGATTATCCGATGTGATTCACGATCCTTATTCGACTTGTGGTGCCAAAGGGTTTTCACCATCCATCCTCTCTCATTTTGTTATTTCTCTCAACTCACCATCGACTTATGGTGCCGGTGAAGGTTTTCACCAATAAGACTCTCTCGTTTTGTTCTTTTCTTCTTATTTCCTTTGATTCTGCAGATGACAAGGCATTAATCATGGTAAAAACATCATATACTCTTGGCATGTCTAAACTCAGCACTCTCAAAGATTATCATGGAGGTCTTTTTTGGACTGTAATGTGACTTTTGGACAGGGTTAGAAAGAAAGGATGTCATAAAGGCTCAAAATAACTAAGACAACGGGGTTAATTTATTTACAACTTTTGGAATCCATTCTAAGAACTTTGCCCCAATTTCTAAAACAAGGGAATTTGATTCTTTTTTTCTTTTTCTTTTTGAGATGGAATTTCTAAGAAAGACTGCCCCACTCTCGACTTTGGGATTATGAAATATTTTATTTGGTATGACCGAACCGTAAGGCTGCCTACGTCTCTTGTGGTGACAAGAATCAGGTCAAACGTAGTTCATGAGACTACTTTTTGTCAATATTTTCCTTTTACTTTTTCCTTTTTTTTCTTTTTCCTTCTTTTTTTTTCTTTTTTCTTTTTTTTTCTTCTTTTTTTTTATCTCTAATTTATCTCTTTTTTTTTTGAATTTTCCTTTCGGAATGAACTCTCTAACATAAACCTATGGGGACATGAACTTCTTCCTTTTTCTTACTCTAACTTGATTCCAAAAGAGGGGAGGTCAAAGAAATCAGTACAGGCTCAAAAGGATATCGAATGGTATAAGTGTTTGAGTAGCTGAAAGAGGGCCTCACAATCCCTGAAAATGCCAAGTATAGTACATGCAACTTGAAGATAAAAAATGAAGATCATGCATAGCGTTTCTTTTGCAGCATCGGCATTGGTATCACAGATATGCCTTCCACCTTTCTTTGGTGCCTTGTCAAGTACATAGCTCTTCTTGGGTGATTTCTTCTTTACAATGGATACCCTTCGTCTGTTTGGAGCAAAATCCCTTGGTTTTAATCTTGTTACTTGAGATGAACTTGAGCTCAAAGTTGCTCGCTTCAAATTGTTCAGGGCACACTCTCTCATGACAAATTCTTGTCGTCCTATTGACTTCCCAAACCTTCTGCCCCAGTTTCACATAGATCGGGCTTTAAATGATCTCAAAATGTCCAAATCTGTACTTATTTCCCTAAAATATCCCTATCATCTTCAAAATTGTTTCATTGTTTCATGATTAAACTAACTTTTAAGACCAAGCCTCGAATTATGCGTGCATATCATGTCACTAGAACCAGCATGAAAAGAATTATAAAAGTAAAAGAGAACTAAACAAAAATGACTAGAAATAACAGAAAACAGAAAATTGCATTAGACAGACGGTGAAAGGGTTTGAACAACAAGACAAGCGAAACACACTGGGGTTACGACCCTGGAAAAACCTAAATAACACTAAAAGGGGTACTACGACTAAATGAACTAAGCAAAATAAAAGGATAGAAGGGTTTGAGTCATAAGACTATATCCGGATTACAACCCTGAAATAAACCGGACAACAAAAATGACAACAAAATAAACCACCAAGACTCCTCCCTGGCTAGCCAAGCAAGGAGCACTTTCCAATCACCAAGATCAAAATCTTAGTGACTGAATTCTGCATCAACAGTACTAGGACCTTCAAAAGTCTTCATCACATTGACCTTAGCAAATTGCCCTTTGGTCCCTTTTGCCGGCTCGTTTTTAAGATCAACTTCCGAAATCGAGAGTGATAGCACTAAAAGCTTTACGGCAAGTGGCCCTTCGAGGATCTCAGAAGAGTTTTCATATTCATTTTCAACACAAATCATGCCCACCTTATGCGTCTCATTATGAACAGGCAATGGACATTGGCTAGTATCCGCTGCATCTAGATTTTTCATGGTAATGTCACCTGCATCAACAAGCTTCTGGACTGCTCTTTTCAGATTCCAACACTTTTCTATGCTGTGCCTCGGGGCATTAGAGCAATATGCACACCTTTGAGAATGATCAAAATTCTTTGGAAAGGGGTTCGACATTTTTATCTAAACCTGCTTCAACATGTCCAATTGCCTCAATCTTTGGAACAGACTGGCATATGATTCTCCAATAGGAGTGAAAGACTTTTCTCTTTGTTGCTGCCTTCTCAGTTTGAACTCCGGACTTGTTTGGAACCTCTTTCAGGTAGGTGGTTGATATGATTGAGGAGGCGGGTAAGACATTTGTGGAGGTGGTGCAGGCCATTGCGGGTCTCGTGGGTATGGAGCATATGGCAGTGCATTGTGGATAGAGTACTGGGAAGGTGAGGTATGACCTTTAGGATTTTTTGAGGAAAGTAACATTGGTGAGGATTATCTGGAGTACGAGGATATTTATGGGGTCGGTATTAAGGCTGAAGGCATTTAGCAGGAACGCCCACTGGATCCTGTCGTTGGCGGGGCTCAGCAACATCTTTTCTATCAATATGAGGACTGTCCCGAGCAACTTGTTCGTTCCATCTGAACCAAAACTCCCTAAAACCTTCCTTGGGTTTCTTTTCCACCTGAGATAGGGAGGAACGGTCTGGGATAATGTCTTCATTGTACTGACAGTGCCGAACAAAATCTTGAGCCATGTCACCCCATGTATGCCACTTACTGACATCTTGACGAGTATGCCATTCCAGAGCTGCCCCAATCAGACTCTCACTGAAATACGCCATCAATAATTCATCTTTCCCGCAAACACTTCTCATTTCACTACAATAACCCCTCAGATGGGCTACTGGATCTCCACGCCCATCATATAAATTAAGCTTTGGCGTCTTAGACCCTTTCAGCTTTCTGGATTGCTCATCTTTCTCCACTGTCTTAGCAGGCTTTGCAGTCTCACCAGGAGGCTCAAAATGAGGAGCGTAAGAGTACGGACCCGAGGCCTTTAAAATTGGTTCTGGAGCATAGTGTGGGGCATCGGGGATTTTGAACACAGTCTCGCTAGAGGATCTAGGAAAAGTAGCAGGTGGATGAGCTACCAAAACATGAGTGGTCAAAGGAGCGTGATATGAGGTGGTTCTGGGGGGGGGGGGTGGAGTGTTAAAAGGTTGTGGGGAGATATCCTGGACTTGTGACAGTGGCGGAATGGTGACAAGGCTTTCAGTGTAGTTAACGGGGACTGATGGTGGAGGACGTCTACTAATCCAGGCTTGGTATATTTCAGCCATCTGTCCTTTCAACCTTAGGACCTCTTCTTTCAGCTCAGATTCTGATTCAACAATCCCCTTAGACGGATCAATAACACCTGTGTCCAACTCTTTACCAGCCATGACTACCTTGCTTTTTGACCTTGTGTTGTATGGATGAGTTACCTTAAGAACTACAAACCAACCACCATTCTGCTATAATGAGGATAACAAAGAGGAACAAAATGAAGTCATCATGTTAGCGTTAGGGCATTTAACAGCTAAAAATATCACATTACGTGCAATACACCTAGCAACAATTAACGGTTCTAAAATGACTTCGAGGGTCACAAAGTCACTTGGCACCATCCCAATCTCGTTCATTTCAATCTTCTCTTTTCTTTCTTTTCTAGCACTTCTTGGCTTGCTCATTTTCCTTCCCTATTTTTTTCTTCTAATTATCACTCTTTTCTTTCCTATCACATCCCATAATTTCACCTTTTTTTTTGTTTCCTTCTTTTTTCCTTTTTCTTTTAATAAAATAAAAAAAATAATTTGATCGAACCCTACGTAGGTTGCCTACATATCATGATGCCGCATGAATCAGATCTTTGCGTAGTTCAGGAAGATCGGGAATAAAGTAAACAAACTAACATTCTCTTTTTTTTCTTTTTTACCTTAATGACTACTCTGATGAGAAAAGAGAAATAAAAGAAGCAAATCCTTTTTTTTGAATTTTCTAGACTTAATGTTCTATAACCTATTCTAAACTCAAGCTTAACGAGCATATATTTTTTTTTCTTTTTGAAACAAATACTCTATGGAAAATTATTAAGGGAAAAAACCCTACAAGAGAAAAATATTTTTTTGATTTTTTTAAGGAAGAAAATCTAAAGAATAAACCAAAGAAAAATATTTTGAATTTTCATTTGATATCCTGAAGAAAGATTTCGAATACAAGAAACGAAAAAGATAAAAATATTTTTGGATTTTAATTTTTGATTATATAAAGGAGAAACTCTAAAGATAAACAAAAGATAAAATATTTTTTTTTTCTATGTACAATGTCCTAAAGTTCTAGTGAAAATAAAAAGAATATTTTTTGTTTTGCTTTTTATATATTTCCAAAAGAAGAGCCTCAAAAGAAAATCTTTTTTTGGATTTTTTGGAATTAATATCTTAAAGAAAACTTCTAAAGAGGTACTAAAAGAAAATTCTCTCTTTTTATATTTTGAATTTTTAATCTTAATATACTAAAAGAAATATAAAAGCAATTTTTTGTTATTTTGAGTTCTAGATATTAATTCAATAAAGGAAAACCTCCTCAAATGATTTTTTATTCCTAGAATTAGTATTCTAAAGAAAACTTCTAACGGAAATATAAAACACAACATCTCTTTTTTTGGATTTTTGATTTATATCACACTTTTTCAAATACAAAATAGAAAGTACAATAATAAAAAAAAATTGACATTACTGTACAAAACTAGAAGGTAAAAGACGACATAAAAAGAAAAACAGACTCAAAACATAAAAAATAAAAATAAAAATCTTCTTAAGCAACTCCTAAATAAGCGATCCTGACTGGATGGTCCCGGGGTGTCATGCTCAAACTCCAATAAGTAGACCCACACCTGTATGAGAAAATTAAGACCAAATAAAGTTAAAGACCTAGAACACTATGTGAGACAATAACACTCCCTATTTGACGCATGCAAGACATGATTGAGGCTATTTTTGCAAAATGACTTATGTGGCCAAAAAGTGGCTAGAAGTGCAAAATTTAGCTAAGACCCCGCAAAGCCAAGAACCTAAGATTTACTAGGAAGACCGGACCCTATGTAGGTTGCCTACGTATCACGCCTCGAAAGACGAGAATCAGGTTCGCGTAGTTCGGGCAGATAGGATACGGGCGAGAATTAAAAAAAAACAACGAATTTAGAAAAAATATGTTTTTTGTCTTTTTTTGAAAAATGATGAAACATGTAAACTCTTTTTGGATTTTGTTTTCCTTTTTTTTTGATTTTTTTATTTTCGGAAAATGATGAAAGAGTGCAAATTTTTTTTTTTAATTTTTCATGTGTTTCTTTTTCTTTGTCTTTTTCTAAAAAAATGTGAAAGAAAAACATAACTGGGCCCCACTTAGTTTATTTTCACACTTCACCCTCGTTTCTCTCTCATTTACCCTCAACCATCATTGGTCCGCCAAATGACCTTTTTACCCTTGAAAAATGCAATATGTAGCACATAAGATGCATTAGGATGGTATTTTATTTTTGGGTACACCTGTCCTAGACGGTCCCAACCCCTATGTTGAGTCCCCTAAGTCAAATGCACATAATGCAAACAAACGTGCCTACTAGGGATCCGACATGAGGTTATGTTATTCTGGGTTTAAACCTGAGGTTGTGTTCTAGACTTGGCTTACCCGAGCGGACTGCTCGAGCCGAGGTGGGGGCAACGTACCGGGAGCACGAAAGTCTACCCGGACTTGTTGCTGACCCAAGCCTCATTCTAATTGGTATGACTTCTAACAAAAAGTGGGCTACGCGTACGTGTGCACCAAATTTTAAAAGACTTAGAAAGGTGGCGCAAGAAGGCATTTTAATACAATTCAAATAATATCGAAATGGTAAATAAACAACAATTAGCACATTAGGTTCACCAAATACAGTAATATCAACAATAAACAAAGCCAAGTAACAATCATATTAAAAGCTCGAATTCTTGAACCCTGAACCAGAGATTCTGGGTTCTTGTTCCCTAGCAGAGTCGCCAGAGCTATCACACCTCCTTTTTACTACCCCCGGAAGGGGGTATAAGGGGGTTTTTCCAATTTAAGTGACAATCAAAACGGGATTATTATTTACGATCAGAGTCGCAACTTGGGATAGTTTATGGTGTCCCAAGTCACCGATTTAAAAATCCCGAATCGAGGAAGATGACTCTAATTTATGGTCTGCAAACACAGAAATCCGATTAAGGAATTCTGTTAACCCGAGAGAAGGTGTTAGGCATTCCCGGGTTCTGTGGTTTTAGCACGGTCGCTTTGATCATACTTGGCTTAATCAAATTGTCTAATTACTCATTTTAGAACCTATGTGCATTTGCTTCTTTTAATTAAGAAATTATCTTGAAACGAGTCACGCATACATGTACTCATTTGTTTGGCGCGTCAAAAATCATGTCACGCGTACGTGTCCACAATTAATAACGCTTTATTAGTATTAAAAAATATTAGTCGAAGTTGCGCGAACGCATACTCCGATTTTATTTTTAAGATCGTAATTACGTCACGTGAACGTGTACACAACCACAATGGTATATTAAACGTGCCTAAAGCCAGCTACGGATATTCATGAATTGTGTAATTCTCAATTCGGTGATTGTGAGCAAGAAGGGCCCGAGATTATGGAGTACTTTCACTAAAAGAGATTTCATGCATTTGACTTTCTAAACATGTAAGCAATATTTCAATAGCTAATGGGCTCGATCTTTCTCCTATTCTGAGGCCCCAAATATTATTCAAAATAATTCATTCAAACCATCCATACGAACACACCAAATAAACATCTAGACCAATAAACGTTAAGATCATTCAAAGAAAACATGAATCAAGGGAATCTAAAATAACAAACAAAGTGAACCATAGTCATCAAAAGAGCTATTTATGGCATCTTAGTACTGAATCCTATATCTGCTGTATAAGGCTCACTTATGTATTAGAAAAGCGTATATCTATTTACTGTAAACAATATGTGAAGCCTAAGTGGAGATTCAGGATAGACTTTTTGATGAAACACATTTTCAAGACATTGTCAAATAAATATGGAATAAATAACTAGGTAATCACCATCAATAATGTTAAAATATTTCCTATAAACAGTAGATTTACCATACATCGACATCAAACTGGCAGCCACATAATACAGATCATTACAACAGAAATCACTCTATCAACATGTAAGAACAAAATCAAATAGAACTACGAGAAGCAAAAACCGACCTCTATGTCTCAAAACATTTAGATGCGCTACATGGCCGGAAAACAGAAACTCGAACAGAAACCATCGGCAACGGAAAACCCGAACACGGATTCGCAGACTCGAACCTCAAATCGGCGACGAATCAGAGCGACAAACGACGACCCCAAAACCTTGTTCTGTTTTCTGATTTTATCAATGGACAGACCATTTTCAGGTGTTATGTTAGATTGATTTTCGGAAGAAGGGGTGGAGGAGTTGTGTTGTTTTTTTGAAGGTGAGTCCAAGAATGGATGCGCTAGGTGGAGTGGTCGGCGACAGAGTTGTTGAGCTTGGAGTGGTGGCCGGCGTGGGTGTGTGGTGAGGAAGAGGGGCGTCACGCGAGTTTTAGGGGTGTGGGTGGTCGACTTTAGGCGGAGTTAGGGTTGGTCGCTGGTCTGGTTGGGTGGTTTCCGGCGAGGTGAGGGTCATTTGGACAGAAACAGCGCTGGAAGTTCAGGGGGAGGGGGTCGTTTTTGGTGTTCAGCGGTTGAAGAAGATGAGTCGATGGTGGGGGGGGGGGGTCTCCTAAGGTCTGTAACGGTGGACTGTATATATCTAGGGGTCTAGGTATTTTAGGCTAATTTTTGGTTATATAGTAAGGGTTTTTAGGTAAAGGGGGTATGGGTTTGGTATTATTGGGCCTTAAAATTGGGCCAAAGACTAAAAAAAATGGACTACAAGTTTAAAATGAGACAAACCAACCCAAAACTATCTCTTCCTTCTAAATATACAATTTATAATATAAAAATATAAAACTAATCTTAATTAATTGAACTAAACTATATTAAAACATGAAACTATTTTTGTGTTTTCAAGATTATATAAAAATAAAATTAAGGTACTATTTTTGTATATTTTTTTATTTAAATTTATGAAAGATACATAAACTAAAATATTTTTGTAATTTTCATTTTTTGTGACGAAATAAAGTAAAAGAGTCAAAATTAGTTGAAATAGCGATATTAGGCCTAAACTAAATATTTACATGCTAAAATATAAAAAGTCTTGGGGAGGGTCATATATCACATGTCTACAACCACGTTTTAGAGAACACGATCTGATACCAATTGTTAATTTGAGTGCCTTCCTAAATTACTAAAGAACTTGGTTCTTTGTCTTACTCCTTACGCGTAATTAAACAAACAGTAAAACAAGAACAATAATTTTACCTGGAAAATCACCCAGCTCGAAGGTGCAAAAACAACGACCTACCACATAAGATTTTAACTTCAACTTCACTAAAACAAATGATCCAAATGTACTAATTACAAACCTTGTAAATCAATACCCACACGGTTCTCCTACTTCTACTTACAACAACAACAACAACGACCCAGTAAAATCTCACAAAGTGGGATCTGGGGAAGGTAATGTGTACGCAGACCTTACCCTTACCCCGATAGGGCAGAGAGGCTAGTTTCGATAAACCCTCGGCTCAGGAAGATGGAAATAAAAAAAGAAGAGACAATTCATCAGCATCGTCAACATAAACCATAGAAGTAGTGACATCATTCTAAAAACTTAAAATAGATGACATGCAATAACAATAACCGGCAAATAAGGTCCAGAGCTATGAAAAACAGTAAGGGTAGTGTGGACTCTCATTAACCACAAGCCGTCTAAAATCAACCTTATCAAACTCGCTTCACCCTCGGTATGTAGAAGGAGAAGCTCGACTGCCCCTAGCCTACAACCCTAATGCTCGACCTCTAGACCTTCCTATCACGGGCCATGTCCTCGGAAATCTGCAATAGTGCCATGTCCTGCCTGATCACCCCTCTCTGATACTTCTTAGGCCGTCCTCTACCTCTTCTTCTTGTATGAATTACAAGTTACTTAACTTGCACACTCAAACAATACTCCAACTACCATGTTTTGAATATCATTTTGATTACAACTCAATCTTCTAATACACATGAACTAAACAGACTCGAGAAAAATGACTTTCAGAACACACTAATGATAGACTTGAGTGTTGAACTAAAAATGTTGTGTTGCGTTCTTCTGTTATTGTCCAAAAGGATAATCTTCACATTCCATAGTGAAAGTATTTAACTTCCCAGTGCTCCAAGATCTTTGGGAGACCCACACGCAGTCAAACTCTGGTTTTCTTGCAATCCTTAAGTTCTAAGGACTCCATGAGTCTTGTGACTCATATCTATCAGATGTGTAGGCAGATATTCTTGGACACCAGTCCTTATCGCATCAAGAGTCATTTCCAGCAATATCGGACTTCCATAACTTTGTGTAAAAGTTACTTCCTTGTAAGAACCTTTAGTAGCTACTTTGAGAATCTGGTTCTTAGTACACGTTCATTGGACACAATTGTTAATGATCAAAATCCAATTCTCAAATTTCTCAGAACTATACAACACATCGAGATAGTGACAGATCCATAGCTCTTCCCATCCCATTCGCAACACCACAAGCTATCAGTGCACCACTGATATCGTGTGTCCAACATCACATACGAGTGAATTGAATGAAATCAAAGTATAAGCTTCAAGCTGAAACAATGTTGCACGATAAGGAAAGAAAGATAGGAAGTTTCCTAGATGCCCTGTATCCTCTCGAAGCTAAGTATGGATTTCATCATACCAATCCGCAAGACTCTACTAGACACTTGCTCATGACTTGTAGTACTTATGAACCTAGAGCTTTGATACCATATTGGCACGACCCAAAATTCCACTAATGTTGCGATGGCACCTGATCCAACCCGCTAGTTAAGCCAAACAGTACAAGTTACTACTACAATGAGAGAAATCATCGATAATATAAATAATACCATGAAAGAATTTAATACAACTGCCCCGAGATCTGGAAGTAATTCACGAGCTACTATGATTTAGACTTACAAAAGTGAAGTGGAAATAAATACAATAACTGCTCAAAAGTTACATAAATAGAAATGAAATCCTAGGCTACTAGGAACAAAGGGCAACATGAATCTGGTACGATGGTACGTCTCCAATGTGAAACTCCATCTTCGCAGCTACTCAGCTCCAAAATTTTCACGCAAGGTGCATAGGTGTAGTAAGCTCATGTACTCAGTAAGTATCTTGACTAACCTCAGAGAAGTAGTGACGAGGTTTTTAAGTCAAAACTACTCACTTGTCAAATGACATGTGCAGTATATATAAAACTAGCAACAAGATGTGTAGCAAAAATACAATAACTAAAATCTCATTAGAGCAAGTGATAACAATTCAATACAAAGGTTTGATTCAATAACAAGTCATCAAATAGAATCGCACATACACGGCACCTCGTGTCCACATTATCAATTATCTCGTACAACAAAGATCTCGTGCCACAATATAAGTCACACCTGCACGATAAGGATCTCGTGCCATAATATAATTCGATTTCGTATCAATTACCAAATAACACGTTCAAGAAAACTTATCAGGAATCAAATATATTAATGCATGATGACAACTTCCCCATGTCATCAATCCAGTATACTACCAACAACTCAACAAAACATGAGATATCAGTTCCGCGTAGATAAAACCATCTTGGCAACCAAATCATCAAGTAATAACAGAGGCATAGGTTAGCATGTTAGAAGCAATGCAACATATCATGTAAAATGCATGACACACATAAGGAAGTCATAAGCAGAACAAGAATGCCCATCTTGTACCACCACACACATCAATAGAAATCGCCACCAGGCTATCACATAACATCCCCACAATGCCACCCTTATTTCGCTGTGTGAGCATCACAATGAATATTTTCCCTTATGTTGCTACACGTGCATAAGCCCCCTTATTTCGTCTCATGTGCATCAATAAACACCACCCTTATGCCACAATACGCGCATCTAGCCACCCTTATCTTGCCGCATGTGCATCACAAATAAAATGCATCTTTTATGTCGCTGCACGCGCATCTACAATCAATCCACACAACATGTCCACATGTGCCACAGCAACACAACAATGCAAAATAACGAATTATCATCAAGAGGCACATTCTCATAACTTTTCAATAAAGTGTACAAGGACATGATAACAACAAAAGTGCAGATAAAGCATAATCATGGTTAAATTATGGCAACCAAGTCCAAGTAGTCGCTCAAAGATTCACATATGTATGACAAAGTGCACATGTCCCAATCAGGGCACATTACAAGATCGAATCCGGATGTGTATTCCTAGCTACCTGTATCGATCCCCAAGACATATATAGCATAAATCTCAAAATTTGTTCACCATGTTCATCATAAGGTACCAATTGCCTCAACATTCCTCTAGCATGGTTTATAGTACTCACAAAGTCGATTAGTTTCGCATTACAATGAATCAAGAAAAATACACAACCAAATAAGGAAAAGAGTAAATTAGAATCTCTCCCGAGCATGAATACTCATGGCATATGTATATACGCTCGTCACCTCATACATACATCATCCCCTCATGTAGTAAACAATATCAAATAGTAGGAAAAATTTCCTCAACAAAAGTTAGGCAAGATATTTACTTCAAACAAGCCAAATTGATACTCTATAAGTGCCATCCCGCAAGAATCAACCTCCAAACGGCTCGAAACTAGTCAAAAGCAACTCAAAATTATCAAGTAATCCAATAGGAATCAAACCCAAACGATAAAGGTTGAATCATTAATCTAATACTCAAAGTCGATCAAAAAGTCCACCCGAGCCCGCAACTTGAAACCTGACAAAACCCAAAAATTCTGACAACCCGTTCGATTATGAGTCCAACCATACTATTTTCATCCAAATCTGACTCCGAATTGATTGTTCAAAATCAAATTATTCACTTTAAATTTTTTTTGACAAAGCCCCCAATTTCTCTTTTAGATTCATCAATTAAATGCCAAAATCAAAGATGGAATCATGAATAATAATCAAACCCGAGTCAAGAACACATACCTCAATCCAAGAAATGAAAATCCCCTCAAAACTCGCCTCAACCCGAGCTCCCAATCGCAAATATTATAAAGAACTCATAGTCCCAAAATAGAATCTTATATGCACTGTCCAGCACTACTCTATGCGTTCGCGGTAGTTAGGGGTGGTCATAAAAACTAGAAAAATCGAACCGAACCGAAAACTAAACCAAACCGACCAAAAAACCGATACTTTTTGGTTTGGTTTGGTTTTGGTTGTGAATATTAAAAACCGATCAAATTTGAATTGGTTTTGGTTTTAATCAGAAAAAAACCGAAAAAAATCGAACCAAACCGACTATAGGAGTAGCTATTTCAAATTTATTATTACACCTATATATATATATATATATATATATATATATATATATATATATATATATATATATATATATATATATATATATATATATATATAATTTTATGGTAAATGTTAATAGTTTGCACTTTTCATATAGTTCTTTACCTTTACATTCTAGTTTGATTGGTAGTTTTCTTTTGTTAAGTGTAAGAATCCATTTCGTGTTAAAAATAATATATTTTTAATTGAGTCCTTAAATTATTCATCACTATTTGATTCAATTATCATCAATATATCTTGGGAAATAATAGATTTCTCAAAGGGCAATTAATTTGATATTGTTACGTTGAAAATGTGGTCGCCGGAATATGTGTTTAGTAGTGTATGTCTTGTATTTAAGAAAAAACCGACAAATAACCGAAAAAATCGAAAAACCAACAAAATTCAACATAAACTGAATTGAGAAAAAACCGACTTAATTGGTTTGGTTTGGTTCTAATATTTGAAAAACCGACTTACTTGGTTTGGTTTCTTTTTAGGGAAAAACTAATCCAAACCGAACCATGAACACTCCTAGCGGTAGTACCTTCACAATCACGAAGCTAAATATGCCTCCAGCCCAATAAACATATCGCGAACGTGATGTTTCCCATGCAAACGCGGAGCTCCATATAGCCCAGACCTTCTTGAACGTGTAGCTGCCCACGTGAATGCGATAACCAAATCACCCAGCTGTCTCGCTAAACCTTGATCGCGAACCACCACTACAAACGCGAAGAACAAATCTCTCTTGTCCATTTTCCTTATCCGCAAACACGACTCCCATGTGAACGCGATGATCAACAAACCCAACTAACAAAACACTCAAAGCGATCACGTCTCTGCTACCGTGATCACATCTCTACTCCCGCGATCGCGAAGCTCAATTGAAGCACTAGAAAACCAGCAACTCTTGCAAACTGTGAAATGGTCCCAAATCAATTCGAAACACACCTGAACCCTTTGAGCCCTGTTCGAATATACCAACAAGTCCTAAAACATAACACGAACCTACTTGAGACCTCAAATTCCCCAAAATAATATCAAAACCATGAATCACACTAAACTTACGCCGAACATGTCCAAACAACTCGGAATCACCTCAAATTATTCACACAAGTTCCAAATGACAGAACTAACCAATTCTAACTCCCGAAACAATAATCCAAATCTAATAATATCGAAGTCTACTCCCGGTCAAACCTATGAACTTTTGAAACCTCCAAATTGCCAACTTTTACCAAATAGAACCAAAACCTTATAGAAATATCCAAATATGAATTTGAGTATACGCCCAAGTGCAAAATTACCATTCGGACCTAACAGAACCATCAAAACTTTGATCCAAGGTCAAATACACAAAAGTAAAACTTGGTCAACCCTTCTAACTTAAAGCTTCTAAAATGAGAATCATTCTTCCAAATCAATCTCAAACCTCTCGAAAACTAAAACTGACCGTACATGCAAGTCATAATATATCATATGAACCTACTAACGTCCTCAAACTACCGATAAAAAATGTAAATGCTCAAAATGACCGATCGGGTTATTATAGATAGATTTTAAATGTCTTCACAAGTCACTTATATCTCCCATGAAGTAGTGTTAAATTGAATGCTCCCTAAGAATTGCCTAATGTACTTGAATCTTTAGTTATGCACTGTGAATGAAAAGACTAATAAGTAAAGAAGACTAAATTTAACGTGGAAAACCACTCGACTAAAAAAGTGCAAAAATCATGACCAGCCTCGTAGGATTTAACTCAACTTCACTAAAACAAATGAGATGAAAAACAAAGTTTAGATTACAACACTTGCAATCTACTACTTAACTCCATCCCCAAACGGTGTCACGACTATTATACACTCTCAAACTCAAGTCTCTTTAATTTGAGAAGACTAGAGTTAACAGACTACAAAATTTCATAGAATTAAGCAATTGAACTTACAACTCAGTCAACCTAATACAATGAACTAGAACAGTACTGAATAGCAACTAGGACTTTGTAAGAACTAATTCTTTCAGTTGTCATCTTCACACTCATGATGATAATAATAACAGATTGGAAGATTGAAAAAGAATATTGCTTGGACTGTTATTGCAGAATTGCCTCTTTTTCTTCTGAGTCAATGAGTCATCTATAGGCATTGAAACCCTACATATATCAGGAAAAAGGTAACCAATAATTTAGGAGTCCTATTAGTGATAAGACTTCTAAACCAAATAACACTCCTTTATTTGCGCCAACTGCCATATCGAGATCTCTTCACAATCTTCCAGAATATTACTCATGACTTGGTAAAAGATCATTCTAATATCATTCTCTTAAAATCAATATTGAATCTTTTTGTTACCGTGCTTATAAAAATTGTTGTGCTGCTGAAAAATAAATCATCGAGTTAAATGGAACCTAGTTTTTAACTCTTGTTCATGGCACATGTTTGTTGATCATAAAATATATATAACTCAATAGTTTACCCCTTGTTATGATGAAAACAAAGTATCTATGTACCCACTATTTCAATATTCACAGACACACACAAGATAAGAAATAAACAAAATAGACATTGAACGTAAACAAGAAGTCCATCACATCATCATCCCCTTTTGGAATCATCGAAATGCTGCAAGCTTAGAGAACATAACCGACAATGTTAGTCTAAATCTCATGACCACTGGGGCTAAAATAAAAATCACAAAGGAGACAAGACTATCAAATGCTAATCTAATGATATTATCTATCTCCGAACTAACACATAAAATAAAAAAACATCATATTATAAGGCGGTGCTAATTAAGCTAGAAGGCCCAAATCAAAGTCATACTGAAAAACCAACATTTTCTTTAGCAATACCGCTGACAACACAAAGAGACTAAACCAAAAGAAGATGGGGAATAGGCAAACAAAAATACTTGGAATAGAAACTTAGAACAAAGATAGTGTGCTAAGGACCAAGGTCAAGTGTTTGAAGTTAAAGAGGTTAAGGTCTTAAGAATCATGGAAATCTGTTGAGTACGAGATTCTCTATCTTTCCTCATTTCCTCCCTAAGTTTCTCTTCCTTTCTCAGATAAGCATTGTCCTCCTAAAATTTCTTGTTCTCCTTAAGAGTCAATTCCAGGCGCTTGGACATCTCTCTAGCCCTACTACTTCTAGGAAGTATGGATGATCCACCATTATGCCTTGACTTCAGATCAGTGTACCCATATTATTTGAGAGTAATGGTATCTAACACATCATTTTGGTTTCCATACCTACAATCTGGAAGCACTATGTTTATCTTGTCAAAGACTCTAATCAAGAAGAAGCCATATGGTATAGCATGAGTAGCTTTGCTGGTGAAGCAACTCAAACCATATAGTTGATCATCAAACCATGCAGATTTATTAGCTTTCCTACATCCAAAAGTTCCATCACAGACGTATCAAGTAAGGTAACTTCTTGCCTTCTCTCCGAACACTGAAGAATGCATGCATTCAAAAAGTGAAATATTAGTTTGTGAAAAGGCGCCATGTCGGCTTTGCACACCTTTCTTGGGATGTCAAGCTCAAATTATTGGGCAAACTTCATTTTCACCCTCGCATCGGTACCAATATCATCATTAATAGTCGGCCATTTTTTCTTCAGTTAATTATCAAACCCCTTGAGGGAACATCCATAAGCAATCCTAATTCTTCATCATTAAACTGCAATTCAACACCACCTACTGAACTTTTAACTATCACACTATCATGCACAAAATTTGCTTAGAATTCTACTACAACAGCATCACAAGATGGTGGAAAGGGCCCGAGGAACATGTGCGACCAACCATATCTTTCAAGCTTTGTGACTAACTAATCCATTCCTTTTTCATCATTTCTAGCCAGAATCTTCCCATACAGAATTTTTTTGGAACTAAATTCAGCAGCTATCCACCTCTTGAGTTACCATAACTGCGCTCTTTTTTTTCCTTTTTGTCTCAGTTTGCACAGTCTTAAATACATTAGGTATAGCCTTTTCTTTGTATCCCTTTTTTCGTTTAGAGTGAGTATCAATTGTATCTTCATCCTCTTCAACTATAGAATAGCTTGCACAGGTTTACTCTTGCCTTTATTTGCTCTTTTTGTAGCCTGAGCCATTTTCCCTCATCATATTTCCTTTTATTTCTAGTAAAGGGTGTTGTACCTTGGGGCACAATGGGTTTTGAAACATTCTTCTTGATCTCTTGCCCTTTCAGCAATTTCAACAGATGTAGACCTTTCTGTTCTTCTCCTTCCAAACTTAGATAGTGGCAAATCATCCTAGTCACTCTCCGACACCTCATCACCAAGAAAGGGAGCCATTTGAGACACCAATTTTAACACTACTTCCTCTGTAGTTGTTCCAAATATTTATGAGGGGGCTAAGATTACACCGTAAAGAACCAAAGAGTCATTAGAGTCAACATCATCACCAGTACCCTGTTTTTCACCTTCCTCTTCTCCCTCAACCTCATTTTGATTTTCAACACCTTTACTGTCATCACTTTCAGTCCGACTGATATTATCATCTCTCACCTTCAACTTTGTCTCTATATTAATCACCATCCTCAGATTCAAGTTCTCCTACTTGTTTATTTTCACCCCTATTAACAATGTCTACCCGTTCTTTTTTTTCCACTACACTGTTCCTTTCAAATGCTACTACAGGTTCAAAGAGAGCTAAAGGAGCAATTTCTAAAGCAGAAGCCAGAGGTTCAGCTGCTGAGTCACCTGAGTAGCATCAGCAGTCTGACCTTCCCTCTAAATCATTGGACTTACTTGTAACGACCCGACCGGTCGTTTTGAGCTTTTGAACTTTGATCACCAGTTCTCGGGCATGACTTTCCCCGTGTTATGTATTGTGATTAATGTAGATCGTTGGGTTTGATTTTCAGGAAAATTTGGAATGAATTTGAAAGAACAGTTTCAGTTGAAAGCTTTGAATTTGAAGGTTTGACCAAGAGTTGACTTGTTTGTATATGAGCTCAGATCGGAGATTTTATGATTTGGTTAGCTTCGTCAGGTGATTTTTGACTTAGGAGTGTGATCGGAAGTGATTTTGGAGGTCCGGTGTAGAATTCGGCTTGAATTGGCGAAGTTAGTATATTGGCGATTTCCGTTGATAGGTGAGATTTTTATCCGAGGGTTGAAATGGAATTCCGAGAGTTGCTGTAGCTTCGTTATGTCATTTTTGATGTGTGTACAAAATTTCAGGTCATTCGGAGGTGTTTTGGTTGGGTTTTTGATCGAATGCGTGTTTTGGAAGTTTTAGAAGAACATACGCTTGAATTCGATGTGAATTGATGGTTTTAGTGTTGCTTGAGGTGTTTTGATGATTGGAAAAAGTTTGGATGATGTTTTAGGATGCGTTGGTGCTTTTGGTTGAGGTCTCGGGGGCCTCGGGGTGATTTCGGATGGCTAAACGGGAAGTTTTGGACTTAGGAAGTTGCAAAAAATGCAGCAGTCAGTGCAGCAGGATTTTAGTCTTCGCGATCGCGGGAGGACCCTCGCGATCGCATAGAAAGATTTTGGGTGCCTGAGTTTTTTCTCTTCGCGTTCGCAGCCTGGGGCTCGCGTTCGCATAGGTCTGAGTTCTGGTGCATCGCGTTCGCGGTGGGAAGTCCGCGCTCGCATAGTAGAAGTTGAGGGCCCAACATATTTGTTCATCGTGTTCGCATCAGTGGAGTCGCGATCGCGTAAGAAGGGAAGCTGAAGCTTCGCGATCGCATTCTTTTGGCCGCTTTCGCATAGGCCAATTTTGAGACCTAGGAAATTTGTGCATCGCGATCGCGAGCCTGGGGCCGCGATCGCATAGAGGAAAAGTCTGGAACTGGGCAGAAGTTATAAAACATTTTGTTCCGCGAACCTAAGTCATTTTCCACCATTTGTGAGCATCCTTGAGAGATTTTGGACGGGAATTGAAGAGGATTTCGACTGGGATTGATTGGAGGTAAGCCCCATTAACTAAAAACACAATCTTATTGTGAAATTGACCTTGAAATCCATGGAAACTTAGCAAAAAGGTGAAGAACTAGGGCTTGAGTTTTAACATTTCAAATTGGGGTTTGAGGGGTCATTTGGACTCCGATTTTGGTAATCTTTATATGTATAGACTCGTGGTGAGATAAGGAGTCCGTTGATGTTAAATTTTCTGATTTTTGAGAAGTGGGCCCGGGGCTCGGGTTTCGCTAATTTTGAGATTTTCGCTATTTTTTGATCATTTTCGATTGAGTATTGTTCCATTGGCATATTGTGACGTATTCGTTGTGGTTTTGGTCAGATTCGACGCCGAGGAGGTTTATTTGAGAGGAAAGGGCATAGCGAGCTAGGATTTTGGCCGGCTTGAGGTGAGTAATGATTGTAAATGACATTCTGAGGTTTTGAAACCCCGGATTTGCACATCATAGTGCTGTATTGAGGTGACTTGCACGCCGGATAGCAAGCGTGGGGTAGAGCACCGTTGGGGATTGTGACTTGGTCCGTCCCGGTAGATGAATATACTGTGTATTTGACTGAAATTCACTTATTATCATTTTAATTGAGCTGATTGCTATATTTGGGCTTCGTGCCAATTGATTGAATCCTTCAGGGATTGTTATTACTGGTTTCTTACCATTTTTACATATCATTGAACTCGGTCCTAGTATTTAATATTGTTTTGCAAACTCAGCCACTTTTTCTTAAACTTGAAACTTAACTAATATTTTTAATGAAGTTTGGGGCTGAATATTTCTATATGATTGTGCCCGAGGGGCTTATGTGATTTTGGACTGAGTATGGGATCGGGCTGCACGCCGCAGCGGTATGATGTTGATATTGAAATGAGGCTGATGGCCTAGTTGATGCCACGAGATGTCTTATTATTGCGCTTGGGCCGTAAGGGCCCCTCCCAGAGTCTCCACACTCGCAGTGAGCGCCGTCGACGATAAACGGATTGGGCTGCACGCTGTAGCGGTATGTGGAGCGGGCTGCACGCCGCAATAGTACTAGTACTGTTCTGTGTGTTTGCTTTATCTTATTTGCTTGCCTTTGCCTGTTGTTTGTGCTACTTCATGTGATATCTACCGGATTGCCTGACATTATCTGTTAATTGAGTGTGGTGCCCGAGGGGCGGACTTTTGTGCTTATCTGCACTATTTGAATTGCATTCATTTGCATACTGATGAAAAGGTCATTTTCAAAAGAGGTTTTAAACTGAGCTAAGATATTTCTAAAGATTTCACAGCTTCACTGTTTTTCTCAAAGGGTTTTACACTACTTCTATATAGCATGATGACGTGACATACGTGATTTCTTACCGCTCAGTTGTTATTTACCCTTATTACTCACTGAGTTGGAGTACTCACTTTACTCCCTACACCTCGTGTGCAGTTGCAGGTATTTATTCACCCGGTAGCGGGTCTTGGCTGTTTGGAGACAGAGCTGTAGTAGTTTAGCGAGGTGACTGCCAGCGTTCGCAGCACCGTTTCTTTCAATGTTATTCATTATTCCTGTTCAGTGTATTTCTAGACTTGTAAATGTGATTACATTCTTGTAGATGCTCGTGACTTGTGACACCCCGGTGTGGGCTGTGTGGGGTTGTAATTCCACTAATTAATTTTATTAAGTCACATTTTGGCTGTGATTCATGTTTAAATTATTTTTGATAAGACGAGTTGGGTTTGTTGGCTGACCTCATCTTCATGAGAGGCGCCATCAAGACCAGTGCGAGGTTTGGGTCGTGACAAGTTGGTATCAGAGCCTAGGTTACTAGGTCTCACGAGTCATGAGCAGGTTTAGTAGAGTCTCGCAGATCGGTACGGAGACGTCTGTATTTATCCCCGAGAGGCTGCAGAACCTTTAGGAAAACTTCACACTCTTGAATTCTTATCGTGCGTCCTTGATTCAGCTTGAAAAGAAACTCTTGAAATTCCTTCCACGCGTTGGTATGCGCGTATGAGCGCTCAGTATCTGATGTGCCTTGATGGCTTGTGATTCCCCGATCAAGGGGCGAGATATGATCTTTGTGAGTTTGATGTTGGGCCAGTCTGGAGGACTTGAGGCCGAATCTTTGCCTATGGCTTGAGCACCGACGTGCTGATTGTGTGAATAAGTGTTTTGAACTTATATGTTCGGTATTGTCCCTATTAGTGGAAGTGACGGCTGGGTAGCTATGTAATGAGTGTATTAGTACTGCGAGATGTATCTATGTGACTTGGAAGTGATCAGGAAGGTCTGCTGGATGGTAGATGAACTATTAAGTGTATGATTTCCATTGTGATGGGATGTGTAACTCCGAGTTATGGGCGCATGAAGAATGTTTTCATGTTTCCAGTCGAGAGTTCTATGGAATAAATTTTATGTTGCGGTATGAGTTCATACTCGAGAAGACTAAGTGGCTGTGTAATGTGTATGGCGGTGGAAGGTATACAAGAATGTTATATTGAAGCAAAGCAGGTGGGTTATCCCCTAAGAAGTGTTCTGAAATGGTCTAATCCTTATGTGTATATTAGGAGATCTCATGTGCAAGTGAAAAGTATGTGTTGAAATTTGGAATTTCGGATCGCTTAAGAGAGTGGGCTTAACTGTTGCGGGAATGATTGCGAGAATTGCAGAAGAGTTACAGTACAGGATGATTTGTGTTTTCACAACTTATAAATGATTTGAGTTTAATCTCACTATGTTATTGTGGCATCAATAGAGCAAAAGTGTTATGAGTTATTGAGTGTATCTTGGTCTATGGCTTCGAGCCAAGTGGGGGAGTCTGCTGTGAGCAGTTGATTGCACAGTTAGGTGCTATGTTGGTTCCAGTTTAAGGCGTGCGAGTGAATTAGCTATGGCTCGAGTAAAGAAAAACTTTGGCAAAGGTTATATTATGCTGTATAGGGTATGAGAATCACGAAATGTCTTATTGTTGTTGGTAGAGAATGCTCAGTGCATAGAACAATAAGTTGCTTGGGTGTATTAGGATGAGGATTTCATTTGGCGGATCGGAGTTCCGATGAGGCACGGGTGGTTCTGTCGTTAGGTCACGTAAGTTGCAGTTTGAATAAGAATGAACGACTTTTGAGAATATTTCTAATGTGTTCAAGATTCTGCAGGAAACAATCAGGTATTTTAAAGTTGCATGCGTGGTTAGAAACTGTGTTTTCATTGGAAGAGGTTCAGATGTGTGGCATTTCTATGTTAATTATGGGGTTTTACGTATCAGTATCGGGAAAGTAAAGGTAACGGATTCGGATTCGCAAGAGGTTCTTCAGATTAAAGTATTCGGGAGTGTAATGTTTCTGGTAATATTTGAGAGAGTATTTAGCGGCTTATGGGTCCTAGACAGTGTGGTCTTGTGCTTGGGTCTCGTGTAGTGAGCCTGGGATTGAGAGATTGTGGTACTACAACAAGAGGGAGCATCTAGTTGAAAATTAACCAGAAGGAAATTCAGATAGATGGAATGGTTTGATAGTAGACCGAATCGGTATGGTAAGGATATGATCAATTCTTTGTATGTGTTCGAGGTAATGGGTTCTTACAGGTAATTTGCAACAATGCTCTTGGGTTTTGATGGCTTGTTTAGCTTGGTCTAGTTAGAAGGATTCAGTATTGAAAGTTTAATTTGTGCAAACGGAATTGGGAGAGTTCTTGTTGATTTCGACCGTGGTTGGAGAGGTGCATTTTCTACAAATGTCAGAGGCATGGGATGTGTAATGATTTTTCTTCTAAATGGGATCAATGGAAGTTCTTGGCTAGATGAGTTACAGTTCAGTTCTGAAAGGAAGTTCATAAAATAGTTAGGCAACGGGTAGCCTCAGATAATCAAGGAAATGGTACTGCTAATTGGAAGTGATTTGACGGGAGTAGATGTTTCAGAAAAAGGGTAATGTGATTGAACTGATGATACTTCGGTAGTATTGCGGCACTTTCTTATTGGGTCGACTGGTGATATTCGGGTTGCTTGGTGACACAGGGAAATTTTAGACTATCTATCGTGGGATGATTGGGTATTAAAGGTGTGGCATGTGTTCGGACGGCGAAATTGGGATCGGATATGATAATTCATGTACTGGGTGTATATGGAGACGGAAGTTCTCATATTGAGGCTATGATGTGGTATGTTAGATTCAGATGTGATGTTGGGGTTTAGACTGGTTGTCTCAGTGTCGGGATTATTCTGGACTATTACGCTATGGGCTATGCCGGAAATGCCACGGGATGAGTGGCGAGGTGCGTTGGATTATGTTTTAGTAGAGTGGGTTATATTCCAAAGACCCAGCGGATGGCTGGGAAGGACTGTTTTTCTTAATTTGATCCTTCGTGATGGATGTTAGTGCAGAAGTTTTTACCATGGATTCAGTTCCAGTGTGGAAGGACCTTCAGATGTGTTTCATGTGGACGGGCATGTCGCCGGGCGAGGTTGTGGATTTCGGTATTGATTTGGTGCCTGGCACCGTATCGTACGGCTCCAGCAGGAGTTATAATAGTGGAAGGAGCAGCTTTAGGCTTTCTTGATAATGAGTTCGTTGGTAGGCCAATGTGGATGCGTGTTCTAGCTTGAGTCGGCTTGGTTGGCCCCGAATTGTATTGCTAAGGGATAGGTTGATCCGACCGTTGTTGAGCTTACTAGTGATCTGGGAGATCTATGAGTTTCCTTTCTGTGTTGCGAGACGTTACAATTTGTTGGTTATGGGCACATATGGTGCGATTCTATCAGAATTTCATAATGGAAGTTGAGCGGGAAGAGTAATTGGGAGTTGCTCCGTGAATGGCGTATCTGATATGTTCTATCGGGTTGCGTGGTATGTGTTACCTATTTCACTGTGGGTGTAATGATTTGTTTCGGTTCCCGACATCAATTGTGCGTGGCTGTCGATTTTGATCATAGTGACTCGAGGTGTTTCATGTGTAGCAGTGTTTGGATAGGATCGCGCCTTGTAGCGAGGCTACGTGGAGATATGGACTTTCGGGGTAGATTCATGTGTTTTATTTCTATAATGTGAGACGGGGTCTCAGCTTTATGTTGTGATGGTACTGATGAGCTTGAGATACAGCCCTTTCGTTTGGGGTCATTTTTTTTATGATTTGAGTATATCCAGACCGTTTCTTATTGGTGCGCGAATTATGTAAGTTGTGGCTTAGGCCTGTATTGATGCGTCATGTCGCCAGAGAGGTATGTTGGATTCGAGGTGATCGTTGGGGTCATTAATGAATACGAACGGATTTGATTTCAGCTTGTTGGAAGGATAATATCGAGATTCGGCTTGGAAATCTGTTGTGGTATTAGCCAAAAGGGAAGTGACTTCATGAATGGTTGACCTGAGAGATGGTTACGGTTTGTTGCATGTTTCATTTATTATTAGCAGTATATAGAAGTGTGAATAAGACCTTAGCTGATAAGAGGTTTTCTACCGGTATTCGAGTGTTGGGTACAGCTGCTGTGAATAGAAGTTATCGTTTCGAGTGTTTGAGTTATGTGGTATATCATATGATTGCACCTGAGGTTGCAGGTATGGGTTATTACAGCTGGTTCGAGCTTATTCTGAATAGAGATGTGAGGTTCTAATCTTGTGTATGATTTCGAAAAGTGAAATGTGGTTCTATGGCTTGTGGGCTAGATTGGATGGTGAAATTTCAGTTACTATGTGTTATCGGACCTATACGAGATAGGGTGACGTGGGATCACCCCCGGGTTTACGCTTGGTAAGGTTATTCAGCTATTGGTTGGCTTCTAGGACAACTCTGGGTACGTTCGAGGACGAACGTGTGTTTAAGTGGGGGAGGATGTAACGACCCGATCGGTCGTTTTGAGCTTTTGCACTTTGATCGCCAATTCTCGGGCATGACTTGCCCCGTGTTATGTATTGTGATTAATGTAGATCGTTGGTTTTGGTTTTCAGGAAAATTTGGAATGAATTTGAAAGAGCAGTTTCAGTTGAAAGCTTTGAATTTGAAGGTTTGACCAAGAGTTGACTTATTTGTATATGAGCTCGGATCGGAGTTTTTATGATTTGGTTAGCTTCGTCAGGTGATTTGTGACTTAGAAGTGTGATCGGAAGTGATTTTGGAGGTCCGGTGTAGAATTAGGCTTGAATTGGCGAAGTTAGTATTTTGGCGATTTCCGGTTGATAGGTGAGATTTTCATCCGAGGGTCGGAATGGAATTCCGAGAGTTTTTGTAGCTTCGTTATGTCATTAGTGATGTGTGTGCAAAATTTCAGGTCATTCGGAGGTGTTTTGGTTGGGTTTTTGATCGAATGCGTGTTTCGGAAGTTTTAGAAGAACATAGGCTTGAATTCGATGTGAATTGATGGTTTTGGTGTTGTTTGAGGTGTTTTGATAATTGGAACAAGTTTGGGTGATGTTTTAGGATGGGTTGGTGCTTTTGGTTAAGGTCCCGGGGGCCTCGGGGTGATTTCGGATGGCTAAATGGGAAGTTTTGGACTAGGAAGTTGCAGAAAATGCAGCAGTCAATGCGGCAGGATTTTGGTCTTCGCGATCGCGGGAGGACCCTTGCGATCGCATAGAAGGATTTTGGGTGCCTGACTTGTTGCTCATTGCGTTTGCAGCCTGGGGCTCGCGTTCGCATAGGTCTGAGTTCTGGTGCATCGCGTTCGCGGTGGGGAGTCCGCGTTCGCATAGTAAAAGTTGAGGGCCCAGCATATTGTTCATCGCGTTCGCATCAGTGGAGTCGCGATCGCGTAAGAAGGGAAGCTGAAGCTTCGCGATTGCATTCTTTTGGCCGCGTTCGCATAGGCCAATTTTGAGACCTGTGAAATTTGTGCATCGCGATCGCGAGCCTGGGGCCGCGATCGCATAGAGGAAAAGTCTGGAACTGGGCAGAAGTTATTAAACATTTTGTTCCGCAAACCTAAGTCATTTTCCACCATTTTTGAGCATCCTTGAGAGCTTTTGGACGGGAATTGAAGAGGATTTCGACTGGGATTGATTTGAGGTAAGCCCTATGAACTAAAAACACGATTTTATTGTGTAATTGACCTTGAAATCCATGGAAACTTAGCAAAAAGGGGAAGAACTAGGGCTTGAGTTTTAATATTTCAAATTGGGGTTTGAGGGGTCATTTGGACTCCGATTTTTGGTAATCTTTATATGTATAGACTCGTGGCAAGATAAGTAGTCCGTTGATGTTAAATTTACTGATTTTCGAGAAGTGGGCCTGGGGCTCGGGTTTTGCTAATTTCGCTATTTTCGCTATTTTTCGATCGTTTTCGATTGGGTATTGTTCCATTGGCATATTGTGACGTATTCTTTGTGGTTTTGGTCAGATTCGACGTGCGAGGAGGTTGATTTGATAGGCAAGGGCATAGCGAGCTAGGATTTTGGCCGGCTTGAGGTGAGTAATGATTGTAAATGACATTCTGAGGGTTTGAAGCCCCGGATTTGCACATCGTAGTGCTGTATTGAGGTGACTTGCACGCCGGATAGCGAGCGTGGGGTAGAGCACCATTGGGGATTGTGACTTGGTCCGTCCCGGTAGATGAATATACTGTGTATTTGACTGAAATTCACTTATTATCATTTTAATTGAGCTGATTGCTATATTTGGGCTTCGTGCCAATTGATTGAATCCTTCAGGGATTGTTATTACTGGTTTCTTACCATTTTTACATATCATTGAACTCGGTCCTAGTATTTAATACTGTTTTGCAAACTCAACCACTTTTTCTTAAACTTGAAACTTAACTAATATTTTTAATGAAGTTTGGGGCTGAATATTTCTATATGATTGAGCCCGAGGGGCTTATGTGATTTTGGACTGAGTATGGGATCGAGCTGCACGCCGCAGCGGTATGATGTTGATATTGATATGAGGCCGAGGGTCTAGTTGATGCCACGATATGGCTTATTATTGTGCTTGGGCTGTAAGGGGCCCCTCCCGGAGTCTGCACACCCCCAGTGAGCGTCGTCGACGATAAACGGATCAGGTTGCATGCCGTAGCAGTATGTAGAGCAGGCTGCACGCCGCATCGGTACTAATACTGTTCTGTGTGTTTACTTTATCTTATTTGCTTGCCTTTGCCTGTTGTTTGTGCTACTTCATGTGATATCTACCGGATTGCCTGACATTATCTGTTAATTGAGTGTGGTGCCCGAGGGGCGGACTTCTGTGCTTATCTGCACTATTTGAATTGCATTCGTTTGCATACTGTTGAAAAGCTCATTTTCGAAAGAGGTTTTAAACTGAGCTAAGATATTTCTAAAGATTTCACAGCTTCACTATTTTTCTCAAAGGGTTTTACACTACTTCTATATAGCATGATGACGTGACATACGTGATTTCTTACCGCTCAGTTGTTATTTACCCTTATTACTCACTGAGTTGGAGTACTCACTTTTCTCCCTGCACCTCTGTGCAGTTGCAGGTATTTATTCACCCAGTAGTGGGTCTTGGCTGTTTGGAGACAGAGCTGTAGTAGTTTAGCGAGGTGACTGCCAGCGTTCGCAGCACCGTTTCTTTCAATGTTATTCATTATTCCTGTTCAGTGTATTTCTAGACTTGTAAATGTGATTACATTCTTGTAGATGCTCGTGACTTGTGACACCCCGGTTTGGGCTGTGTGGGGTTGTAATTCCACTAATTAATTTTATTAAGTCACATTTTGGCTGTGATTCATGTTTAAATTATTTTTGATAAGACGAGTTGAGTTAGTTGGCTGGCCTCGTCTTCACGAGAGGCGCCATCACGACCAGTGCGGGGTTTGGGTCGTGACATTACTTCAGTAGAAGGAGCTTTGACAAATCTTCTAACTGTTTCTTTGACCTTCTTGGATTTTGGAGAGGTAGCAGATGCAGGATTTGAAATTGGTATAGTGATGGAGGAAGTATTGTCAACCTTTTTAGTTTTATCAGGCTTGGGCGTTGTTGATGATTTAGAACCAGGCTTAGCTTTTTGAATACATTGGCTTGATTTCGTCATTGTAACACAATTTAAAAACACATAACCAAAGATAATTAGGGTTTTGATGAAGAGGATGACATATCAAAAAAGGGAAGAAGGTTTGAATTTATAAGGAAAGGGGATAAGGAGTGCTGATATGACATAAAGTTTGAACGGAACAGAACTCCATAATGGGAGGATTTTGATCCTGTCTTAAATTCAAAACCCGGATTTTCGAAACTGAATTTATTTTTGACACAAAAACTAATTTTTTTTTAAAAAAATTTGTGACTTGGGAATTTCGAGAATTGAACAAAAAATCACCACTTTAACATATAAGTAATTTTGTCTTCAACATAGATTGAGATAGAGGCACATACCTGATGTGGTAAGGACCAAGGTCTGATGCTACTTTCCTTTTTTCAGATAAGGTCATGAGAGAATAAAGGTAATATCATTAGATATTAGTGATTATCAAGTTCCTAAGGCTAATAAGCATGCTTTTAACAATATAATACTGAGCCAAGCACATGGCAATTAAATCCTAATAAGATACATCATACTAGCTAATCATTGGGTTGAGATTTTGTGAGGAATCTTTATCAGTACTAGCTCTAATTTGTTTCTTTCAAAATGATCCCTACTTAGTACCTTGGTGAAAATATCAGAAATTTGATTTTCAGTTTTGCATACATTTATAGAAATATTTTCTTTTCAACATTGTTAGAAAATTATGTGTAATGTCTACGTGCTTGGTTCTTTATGTTGGTAGAGATTTTTGGCAATATTAATAGCACTAGTATTATCACAAAAAATTAGCATATTGTCAATAATGATATCATAATCCTTGAATTGCTGCTTGATCCATAATAAATGTGTACAAGATGATTCCACATAAATGATATCCACATAAACCCATCATACTCATCTCAAACTCGCTTGCCATCAGTGTGGCAAGCCCTTATTTAGTTCTTCACTTGTTGCTCCAAAAATGATATCCACATAAACCTGCACAATAATTATATTCTTATCCTTATTCTTCAAGAAAACTGTGTTATCTACCTTTCCTCTCTGGAAGCCATTTTCGAGAAGAAAATTTAATAGCCTCTCATACCAAGCTTTGGGAGCTTGCTTCAATCCTTACAGGGCTTTGTCTAGTTTATAGACATGATATGGAAGATCCTCTACTTCAAACCCAGGTGGTTACTTAACAAAAACTTCTTCTTTAAGATGTCCATTTAAGAAAGCACTTTTGACATCCATTTGATATAGAGTGAATTCCATAAATCCGGTGAAAGTTATCATCATTCTAATAACTTCCATTCTAGCCACATGAGCAAAAGTCTCATTGTAGTCAATTCCCTCTTCCTAATTAAACCCCTTGAACAACCAGTCTAACCTTGTTCCTTGTGAAATTTTCTTCCTCGTCTAACTTATTTTTGAACACCCACCTTGTTCTAGTCACGGTTTGATTTTGAGGTTGTAGCAATGAATACAAAACCTTGCTTCTCTCAAACTGATTTAGTTCTTCTTGCATACCAATAATCCAGTCAACATCCTTTAATGCTTCTTTAATACTTGTAGGTTCAATCTGAGACAAAAAGGCTGTGAAGGCACACAGATTTCTCACATGCTTCAAAGCAGACCTTGTAACTATTCCTGAATTGGGATCGGAGATAATATTCCCAAGTGGATAAAAACTTTGATGCTTCCATATCTTCTTGGTATTACTTGTGAAAGATCTCCAGAGGAACTTGGAAGAGAGCCAATGTCCATAGGTTTTGTACTTTCAGTATCTGGTTCAAATTTTGCAGTTCCCCCAATCTCCACTGCTCTATGCTCACTTGCTTCACCATATGGTTCCTTACTTTTCTCTTTAATATCAGCATCTGATTTTCTTTTTCGACACTAGTTCTTCACTTTGCGCAATACTAATCTCCTAATCTTCTTCTTGCATATCTTTCTCAGCCAAATGATAAGATTCATCAAGTATAACATGCATACTTTCTTCGACACATTTGGTTCATTTATTAAATACTTTATTTGCTTTACTATGTGGCGAATAGCTCAGGATTATTTCCTCATCACTTCTAGCATCAAATGTTGCCAAGGCTTCCTTTTCATTATTCTAAACAAAATATTTGCATCCAAAAGCTCTTAAATGAGTAATATTGGTTTTTCTGCCTCTAAGTAATTCATAGGAAGCTTTCTATGGAATAGGTCTGACCATAATCCTATTTAGTAAGTAACATGAAATATTAACTACTTCAGTCTACAAACTCTTAGGAAAATCACTTTTCTAGGAGCAAAAGAATTATGATCAATCCCATGAATGCAACAGACATCACTAAACTTAGAATTTTCAAATTCAATTCCATGGTCTATCCTAATGCAAGATACTTGACTACCTAATTTCAATTGGATAATTTTAACAAAAATGTAAAACACATTGAAGGTTACATTTTTGGTATCTAAAAACAGGGTCCATGTGTACTTGGAGAAATCATCAACAATGACTAAAACACACCTCTTCCCTCCTCTGCTCATAACTCTCATAGGGCCACATAGATCCATGTGAAGGAGTTCTAGACTTTGAGGTACTTATCATTTTCTTGGACTTGATGGATAATCGTACATGTTTACCTCATTCATATGCATCACACACTTTATCACGACCTAGTCTTCTATGTCATAATAGTGGATCATTTTTCACTACACTAAGACATATTAGCTCTTCATCAGATAAAGACATAACATATATCATGTAGACATTATTATGTCTTTTTCCTCTGAGAATCACTTCATTAGAGCTTATCTTACTAACAGTGCATTCAGCAGAGTTGAAATTTACCACATTACATTTGGCACACATCTATGATATTTTGAGTAGGTTATGCTTAAGTCCTCCAACATAGTACACATCTTCTATAACTTGTGAAAGCGATTTACCAAATTTACCAATTCCAGTAATCCTTTCCTTTTTACCATTTTTAAAAGATACACTCCCGCCTTGAAAGGCTGCAAGAGAGAGGGCGTTTTCCATTTTGCTAGTCACGTATCTGGAGCACCCCCTATCGAGATACCAATCTTGATTTTTTCCTCGCACTAAAGCCTGCAAAATAATTCATACGTTAGATTTTGGAACCTAGACTAGCTTGGGTTCCTTCTTATTTGAAAAAGGATAAATCAACTTCCTTTTGCGCAGTGAGGCAGTAGTGCAACCTTCATACTTTTGTAAGCCTTGATCCATTTAGAGTGTTCATGAGAGATAGTCTTAGTGTAAATCCGAATGTTGGTAGCGGCATACTGAGGGAGTGAGTTCATTTGCTGATCGAGAGGAAGGTAGCGCTGCATGGACACTGGAGTCCCTTTTCTTTATTTTGATAATGTCGCTTTTACATTCAGACAGTATTGCACTTTTGAGACATCTTTATATATTCGGTTTAAAGCTCATGACTCAGTACTGCCTGGTTTTTGGAGTTTGATTTATGTATCACTATATTGGCTATTGTGAAGCTCTATTGCGCTATTTAAGTTATTTAGACTTATTATAACCTGTTTTGCAGTTCTCATTAAATTGTGTGATTGGCTTGCCTAGTCTTGGAGGTTAGGTGCCATCACGACCTTTAGTGGGATTTTGGATCGCGACAAGTTGGTATTATAGATCTAGGTTCATTGGTTCCACGAGTCCTGAGCAAGTCTAGTAGAGTCTTGCAGCTCAATATAGAGATATTTGTACTTATCTTCGAGAGGCTGCCAGATTGTTAGGAAACTTCACTTTCTTTCATTCTTTATCGTGCAGATTTGTTTGTTCCAAAGTTTGGACCTTTGTCTTCTATTCTCTCACAGAAGGTGATGACATATTCTCCTGGTAAGGTGATGACATATTCTCCTGGATCAGCTGAGCAAGCACTAGGGCCCCATGTCAGAGCCATCAGAGGCCAGGGTTAGGGAAGAGGCCAAGGTGGGGCACACAGTGCAGATAGATGTCTTGCTAGAGCAGTATTTGTGGAGCCGCCAGTAGCTCCAGTTGAGGAGGATATGCCCAGTCATATGGAGCGGGTGAGACTAGCTCAGGCACCTTAGGGACCTATTGCTACACCTGGACTTTAGGAGACTTTGGCTCACATTATGAGGATGTTTGAGAGCTTAACTCAGGCGGGATGCACCAGCTACCTCACAGGCTAGGGGAGGAGCCCAAACTCCCACTGCACGTACACCAGAGCAGCCAACTAATGTTTATCAAATTCCAAGTGTTATGTCGGTACAGCCAAGCCATTGCAATGCAACCAGAGATAGGACTAGTATTGAATATTGTGGAGCAAAAGAGGATGGAGAGGTTTTAGAGACTTCATCCTCCCCATTTCATTGGAGGTCTTACTGAGATGCACATGTCTTCTTGGATCAGTGTCATCGTATTTTGTGTACTTCGGATTTAGTGAAGTTGAATGGGGTTAACTTACTAATTTTTTATTTTCGGGCCCGGTATACAGATGATTGCAAAGCTATGAGTTGAGTAGGATAGCTGGCGCAAGACCACATACATGGCCTTAGTTTTTAGTTCTTTTCCTGGAGGAGTTTGTCCCACAGACTTGCAGAGACAAGTTACGTAGTGAGTTTCGGCATTTGTGCTAGGAGGGTGACTGTGACCTAGTATACTATGAGGTTTATAGATTTATCAACTATGCAACTCGTCTAGTTTCTAACAAGAGGGAGCGAATCCATAGATTTTTTGAGGGACTCACTTATAGCCTTAGGGTTGGGATGACATGAGACAAGGACACTAATACTACCTTTAAATAGTGTATGGAGATTGTTAGGAGGCTAGAGCGCATCCGCAGGCAGGAGAGGGAGGATAAAAACTTCGTGGTTTTGGAAGATTTAGTGGTTCCTACTATGGGTCCAAGGGCCAACATGGTAGAGGTCATTTTAGTCAACCAGTTCATTCAGATTCAGGTTTCACGTGGTGCTCCAGCTAGCCATGAATTTCAGAGCACTCGTATTGTACAATCATCCTGTAGTGCACCTCCCGCACAGAGTTCTTACAATGGTTATTCTAGATACCCGAGACAGACTCAGTTCTAGCAGCCACTTCCGTAGAGAGCTTGTTATGAGTGCGGTAATATGGGGCACATGTACAGAGATTATCCTAGGCTTCGGACGAGTGTACCTCAGCAAGGCACCCAAGCTATGATTCCCCCTCTAGATGCTACACCACCTGCTTAGCCAGCTGGAAGTGGGGTTCAGGCAGGTAGAGGTCATCCTAGAGGGAGAGGCTAGGCTAGTCATTGTGCTTTCCCGGGTAGGAATGAGGTAGTCTTATCAAATGCAATCATTACATATATTGTTTTGGTCTATCATAAAATGCTTTAATATTATTCGATCTTGGTTCTACTTATTCGTATGTGGCATCCTACTTTGCGTCATATTTGTGTATGTCTCGTGATTCTTTGAATATATTTATTTATGTATATACACTCGTTGGGATTCTATTGTGGTGGATCGTATCTATCATTCTTTTGTGGTCACTATTGGGGCTATGAGACGAGGGTTGATATTTTGTTGCTTAATATGGTGGAATTAGATATGATTTTGGGTATAGCTTGGTTATCTCTAGACCATGCTATTATAGATTATTATGCTAAGACTGTGACGTTGGCTATGCTAGGTGTAAGGCCCCGTAAAATTTTTGCCAAAGAATGGCGAGGTCTCTGGTTCAAGTCCAGAATGGCCTAGCTGCGCCAGGGAAAAGAATTTTGTGGTGCCGAGGTAGGCTAATGTGTACGGACCTTTTGGGTTGAAGAATGCATTCAGGTGTTGGTGGAAATTTTTGCAGAAGGAGGCAATTCTACTGTCAGATTTGCGACCGCATATCCATTCCGCGAGCCCCATACCCATCGCGGAGTTGAGTAGAAAAATTATTGAATATTGAAGGTTGTTTTGCGGTCTATTATGCGATCGCATATCCATTTTGCGGTATGCACTTCCGCTGCAGATTTAGCATAAAGAATTTCAGAGGGTGATTCTGCGGTCCATTTCACGACCGCATAACCGATCTGCAGACCGCAGACCTGGCCGCAAACTTCTCCAGGCCAGCCCAATTTTTGGGATCATTTTTGCGATCCATTTTGTAGGCCGCATATCTGTTCTATGGTGTTATACCCCATTTTAACACGGGTCAAACTAGAGTATAACATATTGGTAATTCTGAAGGTTTAATTAATTAAAGAGAGTCGCCACATAATTGTTTTAACGGTGAATTAGGACACCAATTTTAACTAAGCAGTGCTTAAAGTTAACTCTATTTTTACGGTCTGCTTAACCTTAGAAATTCTAGGTAAGGGTTCTAATTAATCCTATAGGGAAGGTTATGAAGGCACCCTATATGATCCATTAAAAAGGTTAACCGGCCAAACTTAGGTTGATAAATATACATTTGATGTGTTTTTGAGGAAAACAACATTTAACTTTAAGAAAAAAAAACTGTAAGTGAAGGGACAAGGTTTTTAACTAATAGGTAATGAAACGATCACTGTAATCTTGGCGTTAAATCGGACTTTGAGGACTACTTTCTGTTTTCCAAAGCAAACTTGATGGAATCTCTAAAATTCATATAAACTTAAAAGATGGCTGCCAAATTCCAATTTAAAGAGTTTTGTTTTGAAAAAAGAAAACCGTTGTTTCAATTTTACATTTTTGTCATGACGTGATAAAAGAACAGTTTTTCGCTTTTGATTTCAAAGACGGCATCCCCAACACATTAGGTGCCTATAGCCTTTAAAGTCCTAAATCAAGCAAAATGCCTTTAAAAATAGAGCTGTAATTCTACGTGATAGGATTAATCATCAATCATAAAAGCAAACTCAAATAAAATCAAATCTCATAAGCTAACAAAGTTCAGATAAAATGAGTAAAGAATAATGAGAGCCTCCATAGGCGACCCCAAGCAAGTTTTGCTTGTTTTCTTCTTGTCCATTAGCCTAAGATGCGGTGATGACTCCATACGGTGTCGTCGAGTCTCAACGCAAGACTCTTCGGCTCCGGTGTTTCATGCAAAACAAACAAGAAAGAAGAAGAAAGTAAGTAGACGAGAAGTTCACAACATATAATGTATAAATGAAATCAAGATGGTAAATAAATATTTGGGCAGTAGCGAGAAGACTTGAATGCACATATAATTTATACCTAAGCTTCATGAACATATTCTGACATGTATAGATTCGTAAGTCCTTATTTTTTGTTATTAATATTGAAAAAAAGAAAAGAATCTACACACATTCAAAACAGACTCAAGACTTCATAAAATGGGACATACGGTCAATAATGACAAACCGGGAAAGAATACTTCTTTAAATTTAAGAACTGATATTTGTCTAACATGCCTCGAAGAAAGAGTTAAACGTAATTCCTACTTAAGAGTAATGCCTAATTTTATAAAAGGTCTTAAAGTCATGGCTTCTAAATTAACACGATCTTCATTAGTCAGAGCAACTTTTACTACTTCATACAATGTTTAACTAGTAAAAGTACACAGCGAATTTCCAAAAGAACGTGATTTATACTTACAGAATCTAGGCCAAAGGCTGAACACATACTTAACAAAATTCATGAAACTTTCTTTAACACTTAACTAGTCATATATACTGCAAAGATATGTACCTACGTCAAGTTTTACTCAGACATCCCAAAAGGGAACTTTCAAAATACTCTAGTCTAACATGTTCAGAGACACACTCTCTTTCCTTATTAGAATCCTATTGGGATGAGTACTAAATGATGGAAGTCTCATACATAATATTTAATCCTACAGACATGATTTTTATAATTTGAATGTGATTTAGAGGGGACTAAAATCTCCTAGAACAAGTAAACAGAATACTCATCCATTTTTTATGACGTTCAATGTGAGCAAACAATGTGTAATTTTATGTAGTGAGTCATGTTTCTATCTAAGCATGTGATCTTGAATTCTAACTCAGTTCTTTCCAATCTAACATATTAAATAGAGAAACGAGATTGCAGACCTTTTAACTTCAATAAATAGGATAATAGATCCTATGACATGATAACTAAATCGAGAGGCATAAAAAATAACTATAGTATGTTCATCAGAGATCTTAATAATACTTGTTCATTTGAGTAGTTAGTCGAGCATTTTTATTCTTATTCAAATAGTACCCAACCATAATATTATATCAACTCTTATGTACATGATCTCTGTGCTAGATTAGCAAGCAGATCCTAAAGTACTATTTCCATTTTTTACTACATATCAAGAGGAATGCTTAGGTTTAAACAGAGAAACATGATAATCACCGAACCTCGTGATATTTAAAGCGTAAGTAAGTGAATGAAAACCAATAACACTATAAAGCATACTGCAAAGAAATGCACGAACTCAGAAGAAGAAAGAAGGGAAAAAAAGAAGACAAATTCCTACTCTACGAATGATAACTAAGTCATAGATTTTCTTCAAACAAATAAGAAAAGGAAAACTGAATACATGCTTTCTAATTTCCAAATAGAAACCATATCATAATCTACATCGTAGCTAAATATCAAACATGAGGTTTTTAACAAAAGCGAAGGAATAGATAACAAGAACTTGAAATCGAGCGACACCAAAGACGGACAAAAGGTATGCGGAATTTATGTTCTTTCATGATAATACAGACAAAAAAATAAAAGGAAACTTAATAACATTTTCACGACATGTACAGAATCATGAAAATTTTAAAACTTCGGAATCGAAAGAAAAATGATAAATGACTAACCTCTTGCAGGCCAGTGAACTAAGGGCGTTTGCAAGGGCCACTCAACTTCTCCAGTCCAAACTCCTTTGACAAACAAAGCTACACACAAACTGAGTAGAGAAAATCTCTGCCAAGCGTAAGAGGCTAACTTAGACTGGAAGTGGAATAGTGGTGGCGTCCCCAGCTCTAAAACGGCAAGCACCCCCGGTCCTAAAAATATCCACCAAGTCTGGTATTTATAATAGATGAATTAGGGCTCTTCTAGGGCTAGTTTGGGCGGGATTATAAGGTTTGAAATCGAGTCAAAGGGCATTTGAAATTGAAACGTTGATGCTGTAAAAAAATAAATGAGGCGCAGAGCTTCTTGCTCCAAAATGTCGTGATTTTGACTGAGACCTTGAAGATTCACGGGTCAACAAGCACAAATGTGAAAGAAGAAAGAAAGAGACGTTATTTGCACCAAAATGGTGCAGCATCTTTTGATTGAAAGGTATCAAAGCTTGGAGGTTTCTGAAAATGAAGAAGGTGACAAAGGAAGGTGGACAGAGGCGCTGCTGTGTTTCTTATTAGGTTAGAAATTAGGGAGTAAAATATTTGAAGGGTGTTGGGCCGCTTGGGCTGGGGCATAAGCTTGGCCGAACTGGGCCTGTTCTTGATGGGCTCATTTTGGGTGGGTAGAATTAGTAAAAACAATATTGGGCTACTAACTAGGCCGAATTTCCCTTCTTCTTTCCAAATTCTTTGGGCTTCTAATAAGCAACAATAATATTAATGTTAAAAATTAAACAAGTAACTAACTTATTTATTATACCTAATAATAATTGCTAATATTTAAATAACATACTAATAGTAAGATGCGGCAAGATTTATTAAATATAATTTCGTAATATTTAAAAGTTCTTGCAAAAATGATCTCGCTTAGTGAGATAAAAGAAATAAAAATGCTTTCGTGAAAGGTAAGAATAAATACGATTAAGGTATGAATGATAAAGATGATAGCTATAGAATTAATAATAATAATAACAATAATAATAATAATAATAATAATAATAATAATAATAATAATAATAATAATAATAATAGTAGTAGTAGTAGTAATAGTAGTAGTAGTAGTAGTAGTAGTAGTAGTAGTAATAGTAGTAGTAATAACATAATAATACTAGTGATAGTGATATTAAGTAAATAATAATAATAATTAGCTCTAGTTTGTGCTAAAAATGGTAAAATAACTATTCTTACATTATTGGTGATATTAAAAGCTTAAAGAAATAGTTTGGAAGAAAGGATGGATAAAATTGGATGTCAACATACGGTCCACTCTATGACCGCAGAGTCGAGTTTAGAGGGTCCATTTTCTATTTTTATAACCCAACCCCATTTCTTATAAAACGACTTTAGGGTTATTTTGGCTAGGCTAAACACCTATTATAGAGAGAGGGGTGTGCTTTAGAGAGAGAGGAGGAATCCCCAAGTGTTTTTATCATCAATCCTTGCCCCAATCTTAAAGATTCAAGGGAATCACTCACTATATCATCTACCCGGGTAAGACTTGTCCTAAAACCTTCATGCAATTGTTATGGGTTTAAGGAGGTTATAGAGTTGGAGTTAGGCCATGCATCTGACAATAGGTGGTAGTATGTGAGGTTTTTGAACTATTTTGGGTAGTTTCTTGTTGAAATTGGTTGGGGGAGGAAGGGATTACCATTGTAGAGCTTTGTAGTCGATTCATAATAGGTGTTTGATAAAATTCCCAAGAGACTTATAGCTTGAAAATCCTTCTAATTATTATCCGATTTTTGCTAGTTTCCTACAGATTGAGGTTGCTAGAAGTATTGGGGTGTTGTAATAATCTAAGGAAAGCTCAAGAAAGGTATGTTGGCTAAACTTCTCTCTTAGAATCGAATTTCATGATGTTTCCATAAGTTTCAAGTATGGTTGGCCCAGGTTCCTAATTCCCATGTTCTGAGTTGTTCCTAATAAAGTTGATTATCCCAAGTAAGCGATGTGTTGAAAGATGTCTATACTCAAAACGTATTCCAATTGCTCTTCTCTCATCATGATCTCCTTCGGGAATGTGTTCAAGTATGGTTTAGGTATTAAAATGTTATAACTTCAATTCACGTTTCAAATGAAAGTTCATTATGCTTAACTTGGGAAGAGAACTCAACGTGCCTAAGACTCATATTACTCATATACATATAAAATCTCTATTTTCCAAATTCCCTTATTGTAGATAAACTATGACGATGTTTGGAAGTGAAAGAAGTGAGAGTGAGATATAAAATGTGGCTCGGCCCTTTGTAAGAGTTTCCAATGCGTTTTGAGTTTTTATTTACCCATGATTTGAAACTGTGCATTTTCTTTTTAGAGAAGTGTTTCAAAAAGAAATGGTGTATTGTTGATACCCAAATATTTTTTAAAAAATGCATATATACCTCCAAAACCATGCATTAGCATCAATTAATATTTTTCTTCATAATTTCTGCATTTTTAAAGATTTTAATTAATTTACCCCAGCATTTTATGTATGTAAATAATCATTGATTGCATCACAAATAGTTTTACAATGATTTTGTGGGTTAATTTTATCATTGACCTTTGCACTAAGTTTTAATAATTGTACAAATAGCCACATTTGCATTTTTTTGGTTACAATTGCAATTACTTTGCAATTATAACCCATGCATGCATTATTGCATTATTTTACTAGAAAATAGCTTTTTATATTTTTTAAATATTAATAATTATTTAAAAATCTTTCTAGGCGTGAAAATCATTTTTATAATATGTTAATTATTTTATAAAATTATTTTATCAATTAAATGAGTATTTAATAAATGACCCCTTTATTTTTCGGACCTAGCCTAATTAAAACAGCCCAATTTCAATCCCAATTCAATTAAAATTAGCCCATATCTACCCAGGCCCAATTTTTATCTGACCTAAACCCAATTAAACCTACCCGACCCAGCCACTCCGTTTAATCGTGGCCGTTGATTTTTTAGATCAACGGTCCACGATTAAACTTACCATATTAATCCCAAACGACCCCCTAAACCCCTCATTTTCTTTCATTTCCGTCGCCCTTCATTCCCTTATCTCTCAGACTCTCTCTCAACCCAACCCTAAAACCTAGCCGACGTCACCTACAAAACTCCACCTGCAAAACTCCTCGTCTATGGGGTTTCTCTGTATTTTTTGGCCCTTGCCGACCTGCTACATCTTTTGGTTGTTCGACTTCGTTGATCTATGAGAGAATCTCAAAGAGATTCAACCTGGTTTTGCTCAAAACCTTTTCACAGGCCTGTCTATGGCTATTTCCATTTGTGAGTGCTATTTCCTTCCTATTTTTGATTCGAATCTATAGGTTTAGACTGATTTATTTTCGTACCTATCATTTTCCAAAACCCTAGTCTTATGACTACTTGGGTCTGTTTAGATCCTTGTAGATCTGAAACATTTTGAGTATTACTTGGTATTTTTCTAAGAAAAAAACTTTCTATTTCTCTTATCGTTATTTGATTTCAGTAATTTTTAAGAACTAGGGTTCGTCCTAAGTTCTCTTCAAACGATTTTCAAACTTCGAAGTTGTAACGACCCGACCGGTCATTTTTAGAATTCATGCCCCGATCCCCTATTAACTTCTTCCCCTAAGTTCATTTCTGCTATTTTGGGTTGCCGGGACGTTCGGTGTTTTTAGGAGAGTTTTGGGAAACTTAGTCCTTAAATGAGAGCTTAAGTGTTGGAAAGTGGTCCGTAGTCGGATCAGTGTGAAGATGACCTCAGAATGGAAATTCGATGGTTCTGTTAGCTCCTTTAGGTGATTTCGGGGTTGGGAGCGTGTTCGGAATGTGTTTTGGAGGTCCGTAGCTAATTTAGGCTTGAAATGCCGAAGTTTGAATTTTTGAAGTTCCGGTCCGATAGTGGGATTTTGATCCGAGGGTCGGAATGGAATTCCGGAAGTTGCAGTAGCTCCGTCATGTCATTTGGGATGTGTGTGCAAAAAATTTCAGGTCATTCGGACGTGGTTTGGTTAGGTTTTTGATCGAAAGCGTATTTTGAAGATTTGGAACTTCATAAGCTTGATTTTTGGTTTGATCCGTCGTTTCGATGTTGTTTTACGTGATTTGAAACTTCGAGCGAGTCCGTGTTAGGTTATATGACTTGTGTGTGTGATTTGACGGGGTCCCGGGAGCCTCGGGTGTGTTTCGGATGGGCTACGGGTCATTTTTCCCTATGTTTGAACTGCTGTTCTGTTATCTGGTATTTCCTTCTATGCGATCACATTGCTTGTCCCGCGATCGCATAGCACAAATTTGGGCATCAATATTTTCCTTCTACGCGATCGCATTGCTAGTCCGCGATCGCATAGCACAAATTTGGGCATCAATATTTTCCTTCTATGCGATCGCATTGCTTGTCCGCGATCGCATAGCACAAATTTGGGCATTAATATTTTCCTTCTATGCGATCGCATTGTTGTCGTCGATCGCATAGCACAATTTGGGCAGTCATATTTCTCCTTCTATGCGATCCCATTGTTTGGCTCGCGATCGCATAGCACAAATCACTGGGCAGACAGAATTAAATCCCAAATTCGAGGGTTTCACCATTTTATCACATTTTGACTTCTAGAGCTCGGCTCTTGGCGATTTTTGAAGGGATTTTCACCTGGGTCGACTTTAGGGTAAGTGCTTCTCACTCGATTTAGACCATTTCCATGAATCTCCTCTTAATTTCATCCTTTAATTTCATATTTTTAATGAAAAATGGGTAGAACTTCATTGACCGGATTATTGAGTTTTGAGGAGGTGTTTGACCTCCGATTTGAGAGATTTTTATATGGTTAGACTCGTGAGAGTACGAGGGTTCTGAAAATGTAAACATTATCCGATTCTGAGATGTTGGCCTGAGGGGCATTTTGGTCATTTTGCCTAATTTCGTGCTTTAGCTTTGAATTAAATAGTATAATCTGTTGCTTGAGATGTTATTTACAATGCGTGATTTAATTGAATGGATTTGGGCCATTTGGAGTCGAGTACTCGTGGCAAGAACATGGTTGCTAGTTGATTTTAGCCGGTTCGAGGTAAGTATCTTGCCTAACCCTGTGTGGGGGACTTCCCCTTAGGATTTGAGTCTTTTTTGTTGATTGTATTCCTTGTACGCAAGGTGACGAGTGCGTGCTCGGATTTATTTGTGGAAAATGGCCCCTTTTAGGCTCTTAGATCCTTGTAATCACCGAATATGAAGTTGTTCTTGATACAATTGAGTTCCCTGTTATTAGTTTCACATTTACATGACTTATTTGGAATTTATTAGCCCTTTTTGGTTATTCTTGTTGCCTAATTGACTTTTACTTGTTTAACTGTAGACATTTACCCTTCTATAGTCACATTATCATTCCTAACTGCTTGTCTTTATTTGGAAAGCATCATTTCTATCTCTCGTGTAAATAATTGGTCTTAATTGGAAAGAAGTTAGATATCCTATGTTTAGTTGATATTTTCCTTAATTGCAATTATTTGATTCATGTTAACTTCCTTGTTGTTGAACTGAGTATTATGGAATCGTTGTTTCGTATTATTTCTCCCTTGTTGAGTTGTTCTTATTACGCTTAGTATTTCCCTGTTACGGTTATTCCTTGTGAGTTAGTTGTACCGTCTTTTGGTGAACGGAATTTCTTGAGTTGATTCTCTTGCTTTGTTCCTGTATATATTGTCATTTGTTGTGTTGTACTTGAGATTGTGATGCACGAGGTTTCTGCCGTGCGGTTGTTGATATTGTGATGCACGAGGTTTCTGCCGTGCGGTTGTTGATATTGTGATGCACGAGGTTTCTGCCGTGTGGTTGTTGCTACTGTGATGCACGAGTTTTCTGTCGTGGGGTTGTTGTTGAAGGGTTGCACGAGGTCTTTGCCGTGCTATTGTTGTTATTGATGTTTTGCACATGCGGCGTAATAAGGCAGGATATGTTATATGCTTATATGTGGGTTGCGCATGTGGCGGAATAAGGTTGGAATATTGTTATGCACGTGTGGCGAAATAAGGCGGTGCTTATTATATTATTAATTGCACACGTGGCGAAATAAGGTAGGCTATGTCAGGGATTGATTGTAAAGAATTGTCACGGCCTGTGGAGGCATTCCTATCCTGTTTGATATTGTGATTGTGGGTTGCTTACCTGTACGAACTTTGTCGCTTGGAAGTTGTGGGGAAACAGTACGAGCGGTCCGTTCTCCTTTTTTATATTTACTAGTTGGTATAATTATTGTTAAAAACACTTGCACAAGCATACACGTAGTTGGACACTCCTATTAGAGGTGAATTCCTCCTGATTTTGCTAAGGGTGGAGGTACACCCTCGTTTATCCATTATATTTGTGAGAGTGGCCCTAGTTAGCCAGTTAGTTGTCAGCATGACCATGAGATTGATGGGGCACAGGATGCCAATTGTTAGATTTCAGATGTTGGGTCTTCGCGAGTTGTGGTTTGTCCGATACTTGGTGAAATTGTGGAAAGAGTTGAATAAGGCCTTGGTGAACATCATTGTAGGATATGAGTTATTGACTTGTTTTCCCCTTGCTGTGTTGTGACCTTAGGATTTGGATTGTGATTCTGCCGTCATTTCGTATCATCATTTATTATATTCTTGTTGTTACTTGTTGTATTTTTTTCCCTTATTGTGAATTGTAGCATTCTTGGTCATTCATGCACTCGTTACATATTTATATGTCGTTACCATTATTCCTATGATTATACTATTTATTGACCGGTAGGTGCCTTGACTGTTCCTCGTCACTACTCCACCGAGGTTAGTCTTGATACTTACTGGGCACCGCCGTGGTGTGCTCATGCTACTCTTCTACACATTTTTGTTGTGCAGATACAGGTACTCCCGTTCAGTTCTGTCAGCCGTGGAAGGAGGCGTTTTTATAGAGACTTTGAGGTATATCTGCTACGTCCGCAGACCAAAGAGTCACTTTCTATCTTCTGTAATAAGTATAGTCATCTCAGTATTTTTCCTTTGTATAGTCATTCTTGAGTCAGATCCTCTTATGTATCCCTTAGCTTGTGGTTTGTGAGATTCCGGGTTTTGGGAATTTTGGTAGCTTCGAGAGCTATTATTGTATGTGCCAAGCGGCACCCTAAATACTGTTTATTTTACTAAATCAGTTTTAATTATTCTTCCGCAATTTATGGATTTTCTTCCGCACTGTTAGGCTTACCTAGTCGTAGGAACTAGGTGCCATCACGACATGTTCACGGAGGGCGAACTGGGGTCGTGACAGAAGTGTTGAATCTGACTATTCTTTGCTAGTTTGATTGATTCTCGTGTATATGCTTAAACTCTAGACGTTTCTGTTTGTGACATTGATTACTTCAAATTTCACCCATTATTTGTTTATTTCTATCAACCCAATATACTAATTGATTTCTATTAGGGATTTGAATGATTTCTTTTTCTTGTTAGAATCAGCATTTTTGGGATTTACTTACTTTATGTATTTGTGACCTTTAATTGGTATTACTTGCCTTATTCCGACTAATTAGTTAATTTATGATCAATAAGTGATTTGTTTACCTCATTTGAGTCCCAATCAAGGCTGGTAATTGATTCTCCTTGTGCTATTGTGACCTTCCCAGATTCTGTTTATGCGAATTGGTAGGGTTTAGCCCTAATTAACTGATTGATTATATTTACTTGCCTTATTACGACTTTTTAAATTATTCTTGCCTTATTTGTCTACTTTACTAAGTGCTATATATACACTCTCATTCTGATTCTTCTGCACGAATAACAGTTCAGAAACACACACACACGCACAAACTTTGCTCTCACTAAAAACCTCTCTGCTACTTGTGTTCACTACATTGTCTAGTCGGCTGAAAGCCAAGGCTAGATCACTGAGTTCTGCACACTTTCACCTTCTGCTTTGCTATTTTTAACTGGTATGTTTCCGTTCCTAATGCCATTCATTATGTTATGAAGCTTAAACCTATGTGCTTTCTTGTCTATTCCTTTAATTCTGTTAAATCCATGACTTTTCTGTATTTCAATTAGCATGACTACTTATGGACTTCAATTAGTATGGCTACTTCTGTGTAATTGAACCTACACCTTCCTTGTTCCCAATCAACATGACTACTTCTGTATTTAGCTTTGTGTCTTTCATGTCTATTGCTTTAAATCAGTATGATTACTTATGTTGTTATGTTCTATCTAGTATTGTGTAATCTGGTTATTAAGTTTATGTGCTTCCTGTTTTTTGGCTTCTGATCAGCATGTCTATCCCCTATTGAGTGTTATGGAATCTGGCTGTTAACCTGCTTTGTGTTAACTGGCATGTTTTCCTTCCTGACCTGTTTTATGTGTTCCTTACTAATGAATTCTATGTTCCCAACCCTTACTACCTTTCTTTGTATGGTTTTCTATTTATTAATATTCTACTCCCAGCATGATATGTGCCCCGCCTAGTGATAACTAATGGATTGAGTTGAATATAGGAATTCTGAAGCTTGTTTGAAATGGTTGTGAGTCTGTTTTGTCCTTGTTTGATTGTTTGAACATAGAGGGCTGCAATGATTCTGTTTACTCCTGTTTCACTCCTAGTCTTGTTTCACTTCTAAGCTGTTTTCTTAAAACTCTTTATATTTTCAAGCACCATTTTCAACTCCTACTCTTAGATCACCTAGGGTCTTGCCTCTCTAGTGTAAGCATTGCTTAGGAGTCCACGAGGCTCCTCTGAATTTTGATACACTGGAGTTGGCTTTCCAAACTTGTTCACAAAGGGTTGCTTTGAAAGTTTTCTGGTGTGAGCATTGCCCGGGGTCCCTGAGGCCCTTGGGAACTTTGACACACCAGGATACTATTGGATGCACTGTGAGGTCCATGGCACTTTTGGACTATTTGAAGGCCTAGCCTGCCAGGTTTATCTTTTGGGCCTATAATCAGGCTCCCTATAGTTGTAGCAATCCCACTTCTTTAATTTATTATTAGTGTTGGTCTGTAATAATAACTCTTGTACAAACAGATATTGGCGATATTAGTAAAACGTGAGGGACTTTTATATATCTTTTGTGGGAATCGAGTAGAAACCATGCCCATAGGACCGTTATGATTGTCTACATGCATTAGAAATCATGCTCATAGGACTGTTCTGATTATTGGCATGAGTTAGAAGCCATGCCTACAGGATTATTACGTGCATTAGAAAACATGTTTATAGGATCATTACACTATTTGTTCTAACTTTCCATTCTAAAAAGATTTCTGCTTTCTCATACTTGCATTAAAAATCTGGTTCTTAGGTTATTCATCAATCGTGCCTTAATAATCATGTTCACAAACTTTCCTATGTGCATTAGAGATCATGTTTCTAGGATTTTTACCGCACTCGCTTAAATACCATGCCTATAGTTTAAACGCATAAAATATTAGTTTTGTCACCTAGCCAATAAGGAGTAAGCAAATAAACAATCTCAACATTTAGACATCATGCTCGTAGAGTTTAAAAAGAATGTAAAACCAGTTCTGTAACGCCTGTGATCATTCTTCAGCACCTAGACAGCATATAGTTCCAATAGAAAATAAAAATCTTTCTACCAATTACTGATTCAGAATTCTGGTCTTTAGTAATGTCTAGATGACATGTTACTGTTGATCCACACCTAGGCAAGCCTATAGGTAATCAAGTCTAATAAACTGTGAAACTATGCTTTGCTTACTTGTGACTGCCCAGATTCAACAGGTTTTGAAATCAGTAGGCAAACTGATTAGGTCTTTAACACTCGGCCTTTACTCAATACTGCATATTCTCTGCTTGTCGTGCTCACCTAGATATCCTGTTCTAGGGCCCTTCTGAAATATTTGAAATCTGTCGTTTGAGACGTGCACTTACTTGCTCTTTTTGTGGAGGTAAAATGTGAGCCTTTTAACTGTTCTATCTTTGGTCATGTCCTACATGTTTTGTTTGTCTCCTAGAGTTTTCACCTTTTAATTATTATAGGAGAGTCTAGACCCACCTTAACTAGAAGTCCTAAATACCTCCAGGACTATATAAGTAAAGGGACGGGTAGTGCACGCATAGGATACATCTTAAGGTTGCTAGAACGCTTTAGGCTATGACCAAGGGGAGGGTAATTGGGTAGTAAAGGACATGATGACCTGTGCGCTAATACCACGTGTAACCCTCTATTTGAGGAAGGCTTACCGGGTATTGTACATATGTGATCTTATAGGCTAACAAACCTAGGACTTCCCTCGTCTTATTTACATATGTGTGCTTAGACTGCTTTTCTGTAAAATTTCTTTTACCTTATATGTTTGCTTAGACTGCCTATCTGTTAAATGACTAATTCACATAACTTGAGTTCGGTCGGGACCCACCATTGTGGACCACGAGGGGTGCCTAACACCTTCCCCTAAAGGTTATTTCGAGCCCTTACCCAAGTCTCTGGTAATGGAAACCGATTATATGAGTTACTTGCTTTAGGTGCCCTAACGCACCTTAAATCCGTTAGGTGGCGACTCTTCAAATTCAAATATCCAATTCCCAAAAGGAAAAGGAGTTGTCCCAAAATGTCGAAACCCGGACTCTGCGAGGAAAAAGGGGGCGGGACAGCATGACGACTCTGCTGGGGAAATTTTAGGCTCTTACTATAACGAACTTGTTTTGTGAACTAGTCTTAAGCATGCTTCATTCTGTTAATACATGTGCGCCCTTTCCCTTTCCCCTTATTTGGATTTATTACTTATTTTCAAGCATTTATGATTCCCTTTATTTCCTGAAACTGACTTGTCTCTTGTTTTCTTTTTTTCGTAACTGTCTTCAATTATTTAAATACCGCATTTATCATTTTAACGTGCAAATACTTGAAAATATGCTATTTATTGTTGCATAAATCATGCTCAACATTATATTCCAGTCGTGCGTAATCAAACCTATAGCAACGCTTGATGAGTGTTTGCGCTCATCCTATATATCACCATTTTAAATTCGGAAAGGCGTATTTGCGGTAAAACTAGTCGATCAGCGGTGCGTTCGACTGTTCCGTGCCTTTCCCCCTCAAGTTGTCCGCTTGAGGGTCCCAGTCTTGACCTCTATAGCAACCTTACTCTGATTAATTGTACATGCATCATGGTCAAACCTAGCCGGGTTAATATGTTGTCCACATAATAGCCCTTTAAGACAAGCCTCACCCAAAAGTCCATCGGGTTTTCCATAATCCCAACGGACTCAACCACGATTGTGTGCATCAATTTGGAGAAATAAATGCCAATATGCTAATCATTGTTGTATAAATAGGCGAACCTTGAGGGGGAAAGGGCCTAACAATCTTTTGTTTTGCAGAAAATAAGGCACGAAGTGTCACGACCCAAACCGATGGGCCGCGACGGGCACCCGGTACCTTACTCAACCGAATACTAACGTAACGTATCTTTCATATTATTCTATCATAGATAAATGAACCAGAGTAAAGTATGAGGTAATATAAACTTATACATATGCAGTATGGGCCTATAAGACCAAAATGATCACTCGTATACTAAACATAGGCCGACAAATCTTTTACGTACATGACATATGTCTACAAGCCTCTAAGAATACATAATTTTCATAAAGGTCGGGACAGAGTCCCGCCATACCAAACAATACACATCTAACTCATACTAACCAAACAAGCAACACCGAAGCAAATGGAGCGCACCAACATCTTCCGCTGAGCTGATAGGCCTACTTGGAGGGCTCTCGACCTGTCTATCAGGACCTGCGAGCATGAAACATAGCGTCGCCAGGAAAAAGGGACGTCAGTACCAATAATGTACCGAGTATGTAAGGAACATAAATAAGTACATAAGAGATATGGAAGACATATAGAGTACATGACTCAACCTGTAGGTCTGAATAACTTTTTAAATCATGGATAATTATAGTATCGTGCATATGCGTATGAATGTCATGTCGTGCGTAAGTACATGTTTCATAACATCATCAGCCTCTGAGGGCATCCCATCATATCATCTTGGCCACTGTGGGCAAAATCATCAACGAATACCAGCTGGTCAGGTGGTGGTGCGTATATAAGCCATAACCTTTTCCCATATCCCATATACATATGTTTAAATATATACGCGTATATAACGCCATCTACTCATGGGTCAATGTACATGTATAAGTGGGTGAAATGCATGAAAAATACATAATAATCTCAATATTCCTTCCGGATAAACTTTTTCAACTGCGTATTATTCTGAGACCCATGAACAGAAGATAATAATAATTCACATGGGGAATCAAGAATATAGACACCCCTAATATTTCTATGAATAGAGTAATTTATGGAAACTGTTCGTTTGCTCGTTTCTTTTGTATAATTTGGACCATGCCAAAAGGAAGAAGGGATGACCTTAATATACCTGAGCATTAATGGAGACGTGGCTGTGCAGATTTGCATGTGAAGAAACAACTATATGGGCTCTAACTGCCAGAAGTTCAAAATCGATAAAAGCAGTCCAATCCCTAACTGAATTGCATTTTTGAGATTTTGAAAGACATGAATATCATAGTGTAGATATGAAGTATGGTTGCAATCAAACAAAAGATGGACGAATTTATGGATGGTCCTTAAGGAAATGTTTACACATAGGACAAATGCATGGAAATGGCTTATGAAGGAGAAAATGACATTAAAAATGCTTCACGGGATTTTTGGTTACAAATGTTGCTAATCTAAGAAGATGTTAGAAGTGAGGTGTGTTATTACCAACACCTTATCTTGCCACTTAATTACAAATGACTAAGAGTCATTTCTTAGCTTTGTGGTTGTTTGCCACGTTTTTTTTGGGGGGGGGGGGGGAATATTATCTTTATCTCACTTGTTTTTAAGTAACTTGGTAATGTCTCGTTATCCGGTAATTAACTCATTACCCGTATAATTAGGAATTATCTCAAATTACCTAAAAATGCTACTTATTTTTAATATACTTTATACGTTATACTACCATGGTCATATGGTACCTTGTATGGTACTAGTCCATAATTATCGGGTATTATCGCTCGACCCGTATTTTATCCCGAATTGGCAACTTTCGACGAAACTCATTTTCTTTGATTTGCTTACCCTTTCACCTTCACGAATTTACTCATCCCTTGTTTGAAATAGTATAATACTTATAGTCCCAAAATAATCTCATTCCTGAGCTTACGTCGATTAACTTACGACGAAACTTTAACGTATAAAAATGCGGGATGTAACATCTCTTTTTCTAAGCTTTCATCAATTTATTTATGGCGTACTTTCACGTACAAAAAAATTTATGGGGTGTACCATTATTCCCCCCTTTGGAACATTCGTCCTCGAATGTTGACTGATGCACTTATCATTTCTCATAAGCCATAGCTTTTGCGAATACTTTTGTACTCCTCTTGCCATCTAGGCAACAGTTCTGTGAATGAATCCCAAAGGCCAGGGCATTCCCCCCCTTAGGACTCTGTCTCATACCACGACTCGTGGTCGGAATTCATCCAACCTTGTAACTGTTGCTATCTTTTATCACGCAGCCTGTACGAATCTGACTTTGTAAGTGGGCCTATGCGACTCTTATCTCCTTTTTCCTCCGGCTTTTAGCCAATCTAAAACAAATTTATGACAAGCTGTCGCTCTGGGCGTCACTAGCTTTACTACATCTAAGTAGGCCATACTATACCTTTAACTCTTACTTCGATTTATTGTTACTCAGGTCTGCTACCAAACTCCATGTTACTCCCGTTGCTTATCCTATATGTATGAATCTAAGTCCGTTAATGCTTATTCATTACTGCTCACCTTATGGCCAAATCTCATCTCATACTTTGTAACTTTTATCCATCCATTGTTGATTTACCTTAATATTGATCTAAAGTCTACCACTGGTAACTTGAAGCTTCTTGCGTAATCACTAGGGCTCACGTCTCATCGGGGAACATCTAATATGGTTAGACTAATCCACCTAGGGTGATACCATTCTTTCATAACCGTATTTCATATGTGATTCATCTTACGTGGGTATTTTGATCCTATACAATTGTCACGACCCGGATTTTCCCACCATCGGAGTCGTGATGGTGCCTACTCGTGGTAGCTAGGCAAGCCAACTTATTTACCTTCCCATCACTAAGCAATTATTTTTTAACAGTTTATAGCATCAATGTAGAACATGAAATTTAATAATAATAATAGCGGAAGTCTAATTCATAAGTCTGAATCAAAACGCGGAATAGTCAACAATAGCCTCTACCCAAGATTTGGTGTCACATTACTCACGAACCACTAAGAATAAACTAAATACAAAGGTCTGAAAGAAATATAACAGCTGTCTGTCTCGAAGACAATGAGGCAACAGTCAAAAGGAAAATATAAAGAAGAGACGCCGGGCCTGCGGACGCCTGCAAGGCTACCTCAGTCTCGTGAATAGGAAAGGCTGCTCCCGAACTACTGCTGCTCCTCCTCCTCAAAACCTGGACCTGTGCAAAAATGCACAGAAGTGTATCATCAACACAACCGACCCCATGTGCTGGTAAGTGTCTAGCCTAACTCCGGCGAAGTAGTGACGAGGCTAGACTGGACATCACATTAACCTGTGCAGTTATAAATCTACAGCGGAAATCGAATACCAAGTAATTAACAACATGGGAGGGGAGACATGCTAAGGGGAGATACAATATTAACAGTAATCCAGAGTAACAACTAAAACAGCTTAGGTTCCCAATGAACAAGGAATCAATACTCAAATACCAACACATAGCCTCAATAGCTATTGCGGCGTGCAACCCGCTCCATAATTACTATTGTTGCGGCGTGCAACCCGCTCCACAAATACCACTGTTGCAGCGTGCAACCCGACCCATATCATTTATCATGTATCATTTTTGCGGCGTGCAACCCGATCCTAACCTTTTACTGTTGCGGCGTGCAACATGATCCTCAATATCATTGTTGCGGCGTGCAACCCGACCCTCACATATTATTGTTGCGGCGTGCAACCCGATCCTCAATATTATTGTTGCGGCATGCAACCCGACCCTCAATATCATTTAACAGTCCGACTCCCCAAACAACAGTCACAATTAAGGGGCATAAAAATAAGTAAACATTTGACAAACATCCCGGCAAGGGAAAGAATCCAACAAGTTCAACCAGACGTCCCGGCAAGGGAATAATCAACAACATTTTCTCTTTCTTACTTTTCTTATCTCACGATATTAGTGGAGCCCAAGCTCCAAGAAATTTCTTATCTCATATTCCGTCACAAACAAATATATAACGACTTCCCAGTAAGGGAACAAAACATCATCTCAAATATTCTGGCAAGGGGATTACTATAACCACATTAGTTCCAACATCTAACCACCACATTAGTTCCAACATCTAACTACCACAGCTATAACCAACCTATTACCACACTTGACCACCTCAGCTATATCTAACCGACTACCACACCCAACCAACCCATCTATAACTATAGTCATCATATGACACAAGGAAACATTAACCTGAGCGACCCTAGTATCTGTTAAGAACACAATGCAGAGGAATCACAACCCAACAATAGCCCGCCAAGAGGGCAACATAATGATCTCTCCTCTTTCTCGCTTTTACTTCACAATTCTTTTTCACAACTCGAGCAGATGCTCCAGAGGTTCAATTATCACTTATACTTTCGCAATTCGTTCTACAACAGGAGCCGACGCTCCTCAATGAATCAAGTCATTTCATATACTTTCAATATTCGTATCACAGTTCGAGCCAATGCTCCTAGGAATCAAATTATCATATCACCATTCACATGTTATTCACAATATATGGAAATACTCCAATAAACATGAAATTCACAATAAGTTCATGATAATCACATTATAAGGACTCACGGTCATAATAGACACCAATGTATAGATACTCGTCACCATGCCTATACATCGTACTCGATCACATAGCAGTTAGCAACAAGACTCAACTCCTATTCCCTCAAGCTAGGGTTAAACCAAACACTTACCTCAAAGCTTTGAAATCCACTTAATCCTCAACTATTGCTTTACCTCGCGGTTCCACCTCCAATTCGCTCGAATCTAATCACAAATTGTTCAATTACTTTAATAAACACTATATGAATCAATTTGAATGCATAAAAATGATTTTCCCAAGTTTTTCCCAAAAATTCCAAAATCGCCCCCGGGCCCACGTGGTCAAAACTCGAGGTTCGAATCAAAATCCGGTTACCCGTTCCCCCACGAGTTCAAATATATAATTTGTTTTGAAATCGGACCTTAAATCGAGGTCCAACTCCCCAATTTATGAAAAACCTAGGTTCTACCCAAAAACCACAATTTCACCCATGAAAATCCTTGATTTCAAGTGGAAAACATGTTTAATGATGTTAAAAGTTGAAAGAATTGAGTAAAAATCAACTTACAAATGATTTGGGATGAAGTTTGCTCTTGAAAAATTGCCTATGGTGTTTGGGTTTTGAAAGAATGGTGAAAAGTGATGAAAATTCGACTAAGTATAAAATTTGTTGGGCCTCGGATATGGGAATTACGAACCATGGTTCGCAATTGCGAACAAAACAGGGCTGGGAATTGCGGCATTCTTAGTTCGCATTTGCGAACCCATGTCTGGTGGCCAGGTTTCGCTTTTGCGAACATTCGATCGCATTTGCGATCAGGGCCACCTCGCATTTGCGAGCCAATGGATCGCATTTGCGATCCCAAGCCTTTTCCCCAGACTTCGTATTTGCGAAGTGTTGATCGCATTTGCGACAGTGCCCCATTTTCCCAGACTTCGCAATTGCGAAGCAGTGCTCGCATTTGCGAGCTCGCAATTGCGAGTCTTCCCTTCGCATTTGCGAAAATTGCAGAAGCCAGCATACCAGATTTTTAAAACATGAGAAATGCAATCCGATGCCTATCCAAAACTCACCCGAGCCCTCGGGGCTCCAAACCAAACATGCATACAACCTCAAAAACATCCTACGGACTGCTCGTGCGATCAAATCGCCAAAATAACATCAAAATCATTGAATCAAGCCTCAAAACACATGATTCTTCTTCTAAACTTCATAACCTTTCAAGCTTTGAACTCATAGTCCGAAACACGTCAAACGACGTCCGATTTTGACCAAACTTTACAGAAAGCGCTTAACACATATTTAAGACTTGTACCGGGCGTCAGAACCAAAATACGAGCCCGATACCATAGTCTTTTAATCAATTTTCAATTCCATTTTCCTTAATAATTTTAGAAAAATAATTTCACGGAAAAATTCATATCTCGGGCTCTAGACCTCGGAATTCGATTCCGAGCACATGCTCGAGTCCCATATTTTTCTACGGACCTTCTGGGACCGTCCAATCTCGGGTCCGGGTCCGTTTACCAAAAATGTTGACCAAAGTCAACTATAATCATATTAATATCAAAATTCTTCAAATTTTTTACGGAATTCACATATTTCAACATAAAAGCTTTCCGGCTACGCACCCGGACTGCGCACGCAAATCGAGGCAAGTAAACAATGAGGTTTTAAGGCCTCGAAAGCACGGAATGGATGAGGAAATAGGTGATGACCCTTTGGGTCGTCACATCCTCCACCTCTAAAACAACCGTTCGTCCTCGAACGGACAAAAGAAAGAAGTACCTGAGTCGGGGAACAAATGTGGATAACGGCTCCGCATATCGTACTCGGACTCCCAGGTCGTGGCCTCAGGGGGCTGACCTCTCGGATGAATAGGAGACTGCCACTGGAATGAAATGCGCTGACTTGGTCAGCCTATCAACAATGACCCAAATAGCATCAAACTTCTTCCGAGTCAGCGGAAGTCCAGTAATGAAATCCATGGTAATCCTCTCCCACTTCCACTCGGGGAGCTCAATCCTCTGAAACAAACCACCGGGTCTCTGATGCTCATACTTGACCTGCTGACAGTTCACGCACCGAGCCACATACTCAACAATGTCCTTCTTCATCCTACGCCACCAATAATGCTGCCGCAAGTCCTGATACATCTTCGCGGCGCCCGGGTGAATAGAATACCGAGAACTATGGGCCTTCGCTAAGATCAACTCTCGAATCCCATCAACATTAGGCACACAAACTCGCCCCTGCAATCTCAAAACACCATCATCATCTAAGGTCACCTTCGTGGAACCTCCACGTTGTACCGTGTCTCTCAGGACACACAAATGGGGATCATCAAATTGCCGATCACGGATACGCTCCAATAGAGAAGAACGAGCGACCGTGCAAGCCAACACTCTGCTAGGCTCAGAAATATCTAATCTCACAAATCGGTTGGCCAAAGCCTGAACATCTAAAGCAAGCGGTCTCTGGCTGACCGGGATATAAGCAAGACTACCATGCTGGCAGACTTTCTACTCAATGCATCGGCCACCACATTGTCCTTACCCGGGTGATATAAGTAGTGACATCATAATCCTTCAACAACTCCAACCACCTCCTCTGCCTCAAATTCAAATTTTTTTGCTTAAATAAGTACTGTAGACTCTTATGATCAGTGAACATCTCGCACGTCACGCCATACAAATAGTGCCTCCAAATCTTCAAGGCGTAGACAATGGTTGCCAACTCCAGATCATGCACTGGATAGTTCTTCTCATGAATTTTCAATTGCCTCGAAGCATAGGCAATGACCTTGCCATCCTGCATCAACAGTGCTCCAAGCCCAACACGGGAAGCATCACAATAAACAGTATAGGGCCCTGAACCTGTGGGCAGAACCAACACCGGTGCCGTAGTCAGAGCTGTCTTGAGCTTCTGAAAGCTCGCCTCACACTCATCCGACCATCTGAACTGGGCACCCTTCTGGGTCAATCTGGTCATCGGGGCTGCAATAGATGAAAATCCCTCCACGAACCGTCTGTAGTAGCCTGCCAACCCCAAGAAACTCCGGATCTCTGTAGCTGATGCTGGTCTAGGCCAATTCTTGACTGCCTCTATCTTCTTTGTTAGGGACATCGGATGCCCTAATCCTCAACTGATGGTAGCCAGATCGCAAGTAAATCTTGGAGAATACCCTGGCACCCTGAAGCTGGTCGAACAAATCATCAATCCTCGGCAGTGGGTACTTATTCTTGACCGTTACCTTGTTCAATTGCCGGTAATCAATACACATCCTCATTGACCCATCTTTCTTCTTGACAAATAACACCGGCGCACCCCAAGGAGACACACTAGGTCTAATGAAACCCTTTTCCAGCAAATCCTGCAACTGTTATTTTAACTCCTTCAACTCCGGCGGGGCCATTCTGTATGGCGGAATAGAAATGGGCTGAGTGCCCGGAACCAGGTCAATACAGAAATCTATATCCCTGTCGGGTGGCATACCCAGCAGGACTGAAGGAAAGACATCAAAAAACTCCCGGACAGTAGGCACAGTGTCTATGGAAGGGACCTCAGCACTGGAATCACGAATATGGGCCAAATAGGCCAGGCACCCCTTCTCGACCATACGTCGAGCCTTCACGTACGATATGACACTACGGGTAGAATGACTTGGAGTCCCTCTCCACTCTAAGCGAGGCATACCCGGTAAAGCTAAAGTCACAGTCTTGGCATGGCAGTCCAAGATAGCGTGATAGGGTGATAGCTAATCCATACCCAGAATGATATCAAAGTCCACCATATCTAAGAGTAATATGTCTACACGGGTCTCAAGACACTCAATCACTATGACACACGAACGATGGACTCGGTCGACCACGATAGAGTCACCCACCGGTGTAGACACATATACAGGAATACCCAAAGCATCACTAGGCATAACCAATCATGATGCGAAATAAGAGGAAACATATGAATACGTAGACCCTGGATCAAATAGTACCGAAGCACCTCGATCACAAACCAGAACCGTACCTGTGATCACCGCATCTGAGGCCTCTGCCTCTGGTCTAGCCTGGAGAGCATAGCAACGGGGCTGGGCCTACCACCCTGAGCTGTATCCCTAGGTCGATCTGCTGCTAGCTGACCTCCGCCCCTGGCGGTCTGAGCTCCACCTCTATGGCCTCTACCTCCACCTCTATGACCTCTGCCTCCACCCCTGGCTGGCTGTGGGGCATCTGGCGCCTGAATCATAGGACGGGGACCCTGCTGCTGAGACTGGGTACCCCTCAATCTCGGGCAAGCTCTCCTGATGTGACCATACTCACCACACTCATAACATCCCTCCGAACGCTGTGGCTGGCCCTGGCGACCCGAGTGACCTCCACGAAAACTCTGAAGTGGCGGTGCACTGATGGGAGCTGGCAGTGCACTGAGTGACTGCTGATCTGAGAAATGCCCACGGGAACCATGATCACCTGGGGCATCCTGAGAAACCTGGAGGGCTGACTGGAAAGGCTTGGAAGGCTGACCCCTATCATAAGAATCCCTGCCCCCAGATGAGGCACCACTGAACCGACCTGTGTGACGGGGTCTCTTGTCTGTTCCATGACCACCCCCCTGTGGCAAAACCATCTCGATCCTCCGGGCCACATTGGCCGCCTC